>NW_025132923.1:0-1157 GCF_004010195.1 Chiloscyllium plagiosum
AAATGTAAAGATAAGGAAGCTGAAGTGGCATTTCCAGAGACTTTGTTCCATCACATAGTTGTGAAAAAAACTATTGAGCAAACAGGGCACCATGCAAATATTTTAGTTCATTTAAGCTAATTGTGTTAGACCAGATAGATAAAAGGTTAAAGCAGTTTTATCAAAAAGCATATAGGTTAGGAATTTTGAATGTATCCCTGAGTGTTATTACACTAAAAATGATGTCCAAATGAGGAAATTCGAGACTATCACATACTCAAGGAGATGATAATTGGGCAGAAGTTCATCAAATCGTATTGCCAATGGGAAACAGAAAAGAAGTGATGTGAATGGCGCATGAGCTACCACCGAGAAGTCATTTAGAAGTGAGGAAAACAGAGGCTGAAACACAGAGACACTTTTACTGGCCTGGACAGCAACAGAATGTCGTTGAATTTTGCCAGACATGTCACACATGTCAGCTAATTGGAAAAAAACACAAGCGATAATAAAACCTGCCCCTTTATTCACTATTCCTGAATTTGAAGAACCTTTAACAAGAATCTTGATTGATTGGCTACGTCCCTGACATCAAACAAAAAGGTTGGCACCAATATTTGTTAACAATAATGGATGTATCGACTAGATTTCCAGAGGCCATCCCAAGATGCAGTATCACAGCGAAGAGAATTGCAAAGGAATTACTCTTTTTAAAAACTAGACACGGACTACCATCAGAGATACAGTGAGGTCAAGGTTCAAACTTTACATCTAACTTGTTCACTATGATGTCTTAGGAATAAAGTAATTCGAAGTGACTGCATAACATCCAAAAATGCAGGGAGTGCTAGAAAGATTACATTAAACATTGAAGACCATGTTGAGGGCTTAAGATCAGGATTATTCAGATGATTAGGGTGGGGGAATTCAATTTGCGCTTTTTGTGACCAGAGATGCACCAAATTAACAGAGCAAATTAAATCCATGTGAATTATTTTTTGGGGCATGACGTGAGAGGACCATTAATATTGATTAAGGAGAAAATAGTAAATCAGAATTCAAAGGCCATACATTTGGACTAGGTCTCAAACTTTAGGGAACGATTAATAGTGCTGGGCAGTTGGCTGCATTTAAAGGTATTGCAGCATGCAATAAAGCAGGAAGTGGACAGGGAATCA
>NW_025132924.1:0-1157 GCF_004010195.1 Chiloscyllium plagiosum
AACAGTGACCCAAAAAGTCGGGGAACTATAGACCGCTGAGCCTGATGTCATTGGTGGGTAAATTGTTGGAGGGGATTCTGAGGGATAGCGTTTAAATACATTTGGGAAGGCAAGAGCTGATCCGCGTAGACAACGTGTCTTTCTGCATGGGAAATCATGTCTCATTAATTTGGTTGAGTTTTATGAAGAGGTAAAAAAGAAGATTAATGAAGGCAATTTGGTAGACATTGTCTATATGGAGGTGTTCATAACATTCCAATTGGTAGACAGATTAAAGTTTCGGTCACATGGGACACAGAAGAAGCTAGTCACAATTGGCGTGAATGAAGAGGGATATTTTTCAGACTGGAGGCTTGTGACCAGCAGTGTGCTGCAAGAATCAGTGCTCAGTTCACTGCATTTCATCATTTATGTAAAGAACTTAGATGTGGATATCGGGGCCATAGTTAGTAAGTTTACAGATGACATCAGAAATTTGGTGGAGTAGATTATCTCAGAGTACAACGAGACCACAATTAGATGGGACAAAGGGGCAAGGAGTGACAGATGAAGTTTATTTAGATAAGTATAAGGTTTTGCATTTTAGGAAGAAATTATACACTTAATGGCAAGGTCCTGGGCAGTGTTATGGAACAAAGGGACCTCGGGTTGCAGGCACATTGTTCCTTGAAAGTGGAGTCGCAGGTAGACAGAATGGTGCTGAACATATTTGGCACATTTGCCTTAATCAGTCAGTGCATTGAGTATAGGGTTTGTGGTGGCATGTTGCATCTGTACACCGTGTTGGGAAGGCCATTTCAAGAAAACTGCATACAACGCGGTTGTCTGCAGAAAGGATTTACACAGATGTCCCAGGGAGAGGTTGATTAGGTTGAGGTGTTTCTCCCTGGAGTGTCAGAGGTTGAAGGGTGACATTGTAGATGTTTATAAAATCATCAGGGAAATTGATATTCTGAACAGCCACGTTCTGTTCTTCAGGGTAAGGGCGACCAGATTCAGAGGTATAGGTTGAAGGGGAGAGGGCGAATGATTTAGAAGGGACCTGAAGATAAATGTTTCACACAGAGAGTGGTGTGTGTACAGAAAGTACTGTCAGAGGAAGTTCTGAAGGTGGTTACAATCGCACATTTAAAAAGTATCTGAAAGAGGAGGAATAT
>NW_025132925.1:0-1157 GCF_004010195.1 Chiloscyllium plagiosum
GCAGACCATCCTAGGGTCGCTTCTTCAGCCACATAGTTTCCTGCTTGTCTCTCTAACAACAGTCACCTATCAGTATCAATAGTATCAGTATCTCCTATCAGTATCATTAGACAGAGACTGTGAGGACCAACCTGCAGTTGGATCTATATTCGGAAAGTGGGAGTATTTTAAAGTCATACAGTGAGAATTCAGGGCCAGCGTATTCCTGTCGAATGAATAGTAAAGGCCACATGCCCAGCAAACACTGACTCAACGATATTGTGAGTTTCATAAAGGAAGTACAATGCAATAAAAACAGGTGAAGCTCTTCAAAATTTCATCGAGTGAAAGAGGATTGTCGAAAATGAAAGGCAAACAATAGACAAGAATTATATTTAGCAGATATGACTGAGGAAAAGCCACAAGGTATTTTATCAGCTTGTTAGAGTAAGTGGATTACTGGGGAAAGAATGGTGCCTATTAGAAACCAAAGGGACAATCGGTACATGGAGCCAAAGGAAGTAGGTGAGGTCTTGAATGAGTACTTCCCATCTGTATTCACACAGGAGAAAGGCATTGTAGCCGGAGATTTCAGTGGAATGGTGTGATCCCAGAACATGTAAGATCAATAAGGAGGAGGTATTAAATGTTTTTCACAGGCATAAAAGATGGGGAAATCCCCAGTGTCCAATGAAATGTATCTCAGGCTGATGTGGAAGGTAAGGGAGCAGATTGCTGGGGACCTGGCAGAGAAATGTAATACTTTGCTGGCCACAGGTGAAATTCAAGAAGGGCAGCAGGGATAGACCAGGTATTTAGAGTGTTTATCCCAACATCTGTGCGAGGGAAATTATTGGAAACAATTGTGAGGGTCAATTTGAATCAATAATTGGAAAGGCAGGGATCGATTAGGGATACTCAGTACGGATTTGGTAAGAGAAGATCCTGTCTGATGAATTCAGCTAATTTTTCTTTGTAATTACAATTAGAAATATTGCTAAGGGCAGTGCAGATGATGTGGGTTCCATGGAGTTCTTTAAGGCCCTTGACAAGGTCCCTTGTGGAGGGCTCATCCTGAAGGGAAGAGCCCATGGGATCTAAAGCATCTTGGAATTGGATCCAAAATTGGTGGAGGATTGGTTTTGTGATCGAATGTCTTTGCCCAGCGGGTGTACCAC
>NW_025132926.1:0-1157 GCF_004010195.1 Chiloscyllium plagiosum
CCCTCTGGCATTTCAGCACTCCCTCCGTCCTGATCCTCTGACAATGCTGCACTCCCCTCTCACTGACCATCTGACAATGCTGCACGCCCTCCATCCTGACCCTCTGACAATGCTGCACTTCCTCCATCCAGACCCTCTGACAATGCTGCACTCCCATCACAGTGACCCCTGACAATACTGCACTCCGTCCACACTGACCCCCTGACAATGCTGCACTACCTCCACAGTGATCCTCTGACAATATTGCGCTCCCTCCATCCTGACCCTCTGACATTTCTGCACTCCCTCCATCCTGACCCTCTGACAATGCTGCACTCCCTGCACACTGACCCTCTGACAATGCTGCACTCCCTCCATCCTGACTCTCTGACAATGCTGCATTCCCATCACACTGACCCTCTGACAATGCTGCACTCCCTCCATCCTGACCCTCTGACACTGCTGCAGTCCCATCACACTGACCCTCTGACAATGCTGCACTCCGTCCACACTGACCCCCTGACAATGCCGCACTCCCTCCACAGTGATCCTCTGACAATACTGCGCTCCATCCTTCCTGACCCTCTAGCATTTCAGCACTCCCTCCGTCCTGACCCTCTGACAATGCTGCACTCCCCTCACACTGACCATCTGAAAATGCTGCACGCCCTCCATCCTGACCCACTGACAATGCTGCACTTCCTCCATCCAGACCCTCTGACAATGCTGCACTCCCTGCACACTGACCCTCTGACAATGCTGCACTCCCTCCATCCTGACCATCTGACAATGCTGCACTCCCATCACACTCACCCTCTGACAATGCTGCACTCCCTCCATCCTGACCCTCTGACAATGCTGCACTCCCTCCATCCTGACCCTCTGACACTGCTGCAGTCCCATCACACTGACCCTCTGACAATGCTGCACTCCGTCCACACTGACCCCCTGACAATGCCGCACTCCCTCCACAGTGATCCTCTGACAATACTGCGCTCCATCCTTCCTGACCCTCTGGCATTTCAGCACTCCCTCCGTCCTGACCCTCTGACAATGCTGCACTCCCCTGACACTGACCATCTGAAAATGCTGCACGCCCTCCATCCTGACCCTCTGACAATGCTGCACTCCCTCCATCCTGACCATCTGACAATGCTGCACTCCCATCACACTCACCC
>NW_025132927.1:0-1157 GCF_004010195.1 Chiloscyllium plagiosum
CTATCCCTCAGAATTCTTTCCAAAACTTTGCTGGCCATAGACGTATGACTGACTGGTCTGTAATTGCCAGGGATTTCCCTATTACCCTTCTTGAAAAGAGGAACAACATTCACCTCCTTCCAATCCTCCGGTATTACTCCCATGGAGAGTGAGGAAACAAAGATCTTCACCGGCGGCTTAGAAACCTCCTTTCTCACTTCCCAGAGCAGCCTAGGAAATATCTAATCTGGCCCTGGGAACTTATCAATCTTAATGTTTGCCAAAATTTCCAGCACATCAACTTCATCAATCTTGATCTGTTCAAGCCTGTTTTCCAGCTCCTCAAAGTTCTCATTCACAACAAGGTCCCTTTCCTTAGTGAAAACTGAAACAAAAAACTCATTCCCTTATCTGCTCAGACTCCAAGCACAAGTTCCCTATGCTATCCTTGATCGACTCTACCTTTTCCCTGATCATTCTCTTATTCCTCACGTATGAGTAAAAATGCCTTTGGGTTCTTCCTAATCCTTCTTGCCAAGCTTTTCTTGCGCCCCCCGGCTCTCCTTAGTCCAATTCTGAGCTCCTTTCTAGCAAGCCTGTAATCCTCTAAAGCTGTGCTAGATCCTTGCTGCCTCCACCTTACGTAAGCTGCCTCCTTTTTTTTTACGAGAAGCTCCTCTGTTATCATCATTCAAGGTTCCTTAATCTTACCCCTTCTTACTTGTCTCAGATGAACAAATCCATGCATCACTCGCAACAACTGCTCCTTAAACAGTCTCCACATGTCTGCTGTGCCCTTTCTGTGGAACAATTGCTCCAAGTCTGTACTTCCCAACTCCTGTATGATAGCATCATAATTTCCTTTTCCCCAATTAAATATCTTCCCTTGGTAACTGCTCCTTTCCTTCTCCAAGGCTATGGTAAATGTTAGGCAGTTGTGATCACTGTCACCAAAATGTTCTCCCACCACGAGATCTGACAACTATCCTGGATCATTGCTGAGCACCAAATCCAAAATGGCCTCTCTCCCCATTGGCCTGTCTACATACTGACTAAGGAAACCCTCCTGAACACACCTGACAAAAGCTGCTCCATCCAAACCATCTGCACTAAGGAGATTCCAGTCGATATTGGGAAAGTTGAAATCATCCATAACAACAACCCTGCTACATCTGGCA
>NW_025132928.1:0-1157 GCF_004010195.1 Chiloscyllium plagiosum
GGGTAGGCCAGGTCAATCCAGGTGTTAGTGTCTGAAATATAGTGCCTGAGAGTATGGGATATGCCGGATCAATCCAAGGGTGAGGGTCTGGAACACAGTGCCTGAGAGTGTGCGGGAGGCCGGAGTTATCCAGGGGTTAGGGTCTGGAACACAGCGTCTAAGAATGTGGGTTCGGCTGGATTAATCCAGGTGTTAGGGTCTGGAACACAGTGTCTGAGAGTATGGGATAGGCCGGATTAAACCAGTGGTTCGGTTCGGGAACACAGTGTCTGAGAGTGTACGATAGGCCGGGTCAATCCAGGGTTTATTGTCGGGAATACAGTGTCTGAGAGTATGGTGGTGGTCGGTTTAATACAGGGGTTAGTGTCTGGAACACAGTGTCAGAGAGAGTGGGATAGGCCGGATTAATCCAGGAGTGAGGGTCTGGAAAACAGTGCCTGAGTGTATGGGACAGGCCGGATTAATCGAGGGGTTAGGCTCTGGAACACAGTGCCTGAGAGTGTGGGGGAGGCCCGATTTATCCAGGGGCTAGTGTCTGGAACACAGTGTCTGAGAGTGTGGAATAGGCCAGATTAATCCAGGGGTTAGGGTCTGGAACATAGTGTCTGAGTGTGTGGGATAGGCCGGATTAATTGAGGGGTTATGCTCTGGAACACAGTGCCTGAGAGTGTGGGGGAGGCCGGAGTTATCCAGGGGCTCGTGTCTGGAACACAGTGTCTGAGAGTGTGGAATAGGCTGAATTAATCCAGGGGTTATGGTCTGAAACACAGTGCCTGAGAGTGTGGGCTAGGCCAGGTCAATCCACGTGTTAAGGTCTGGAACACAGTGTCTGGGAGTGTGGGATAGGCCGGATTAATCCAGGGGTTAGTGTCTGGAAAACAGTGCCTGAGAATGTGGAATAGGCGGGTTCATCCAGGGATTGTGTCTGGAAAACAGTGCCTGAGAGTGTGGGGAGGCCGGATTAATCCAGGGGTTAGGGTCTGGAACACAGTGTCTGAGAGTGTACGATAGGCTGGGTCAATTCAGTGGTTAGTGCCTAGAACGCTGTGCCTGAGAGTGCGGGATAGGACGGATTAATCCAGGGATCTTGGTCTGGAATAGAGGCAGTACAAATCAGTAACCAGCGACACTTAGAATTTTTTTGGGTCAGTACAAAT
>NW_025132929.1:0-1157 GCF_004010195.1 Chiloscyllium plagiosum
ATTACTTCGCACAGAGTTTCCAGCCTCTGATGTAATCCTGTAAACCTTGCTTATTTGGCTAATCCAGTTCCATTTCTGGTAAATGGTGACATCCTCCAGGATACTGTTAGTGAGATTCAATGATGGTAATGTCGTGAATGATGAGGAGAGATGACTGGATCCTATGTTTTGGTCATTGTCGGGCACTGTTTGTCACCAATGTTATTTCCAACCTATCAGCCCAAGACCTCTTGAATGCTGTTCAGGTTTTACTGATAGTGACTCGGAATACAGCTGAGGAATTATGAATGGGATTCAACAGTGTGCAGTCATGAATCATCCCCATTTCTGACCTTATGGAGAAAAGGACTCTGAAGATGATTGGATCTTGGACAATGCCTTTGGACAATGAGGTGTTTGAACCTGCAATAGGCACAACTATTTCCTGGTTCCATTGGCTTCAATTTTTCTCACACTTCTTGATACCATACTTCGCCAAAAGCTCCCTGAATGTCGGCCCAATTATTGGATGTAATGAGGATTGGAGCTGAATGGCCCTGACAGAAGCCAAACTGGGCATCAGTCAGCATTTTATTGGGGAATGTATTTCTTCATTGCATTGATAATGACGATCAACCATTTTGCTGAAGATTAAGCATAGACAGATGGAGCAACGTTTGAATAGTTTGGACATTCCTCCATTTTGAGGGCAGGATTTACCTGGGTAAATTTACACATTGTTAGTAGTTGTCAGTGTTGTTGCTGCATTTAAACAGACTGCCAAGGGACATGACTCGTTCTGGAGCACAAACCATCAATCGTATAGTTAATATGTTTTCAAGCCTTATTGCTATTGCTGTGTCCTCTTATCCCTTCATAAGTATCAGAGAAGGATGGAGTTAAGTTGGTTATTTTCCCCATTGGTTTTGTTACTACCTGCTGCAGACCAAGTCTACCAAATTTACCCTTTAGGATTTCACCAACCTGGCCATTAGTGCTGCTATGAATGTATGTTTGGTGATGAAAATTGAAGTCATGTACTTAGAGTACATTCTGAGCCCTTGCCACCCTCACTACTTCCTCAAAGTGGTGTTCAACATGGAATACTGATTCACCAGTTAGGGGGTGGTGGTAATCAGCAGGAGGTTGTCCATGGTTGACCTGATGCCCTCAGACTT
>NW_025132930.1:0-1157 GCF_004010195.1 Chiloscyllium plagiosum
ACCAATTACTGACCCACACTGATCCATACTGACTAATTACTGACCCTCACTGACCCACACTGACTAATTACTGACACATGCTGACCCACATTGACACGCACAGTCCCTTTACTGACCGATTGCTAACCCATTACTGACCCATTACTGACCCACACTGACCCATTACTGACCCTCACTGACCCACACTGACCCATTACTGACGCTCACTGACCCACACTGACCCATTACTGACCCATTCTGATCCACACTGACCCATACTGACCCATTACTGACCCATTACTGACCTACACTTACATATTACTGACCAACACTGACCCATTTGTGGGCGGCACGGTGGCACAGTGGTTAGCACTGCTGCCTCACAGCTCCTGAGACCCGGGTTCAACTCCCGCCTCAGGCGACTGACTGTGTGGAGTTTGCACGTTCTCCCCGTGTCTGCGTGGGTTTCCTCCGGGTGCTCCGGTTTCCTCCCACAGTCCAAAAAGATGTGCAGGGTCAGGTGAATTGGCCATGCTAAATTGCCCGTAGTGTTAGGTAAGGGGTAAATATAGGGGTATGGGTGGGTTTCGCTTCGGCGGGTCGGTGTGGACTTGTTGGGCCGAAGGGCCTGTTTCCACACTGTAATGTAATCTAATCTAATCTAAAAAAAATTACTGACACACGCTGACCCATTACTGACCCACACTGACCTATTACTGATCCACACTGACCCACGCTGACCTATTACGGACCCACACTGACCCACACTGACTCACACTGACCCATACTGAGCCATTACTGACCCACACTGACACTTTACTGACTCACGTTGACTCATTACTGACCCATTACTGGCCCACACTGACCCACACTGACCCATTACTGACCCACACTGACCCATTACCGACTGTTTACTGACCCATTACTGACCCATGCTGACACATTACTGACCCACACTGACACATTACTGATCCATTACTGACCTATTACTGACCCGCGCTGACCCACAGTGACCCTCACTGACCCATACTGAGCCATTACTGACCCACACTGACACTTTACTGACCCACGCTGACTCATTACTGACCCATTACTGGCCCACACTGACCCATACTGACCCATGCTGACCCATTACTGATCGACACTGACCCACACTGACCTATTACTGACCCATGCTG
>NW_025132931.1:0-1157 GCF_004010195.1 Chiloscyllium plagiosum
TACATGAATGTGACCAAACTTTAACAGCAAAAGATTGAATGTCCTCTAGGTCTTGTCGCACATGGTCATAAATGGCTTCAGAAGCTGAGGGCTGAATTTTTTTCTGAACATTGCGTAGTCTTCAGTGAATATCCCCACTTCGGATCCGTGTGAACTCAATGGGCTGAATGACCTCCTTCCACACTGCAGGGATTCCCCGTTGGCCAACTGCAGATGCCTGGGCTGATGGACATACCCTGAGAATCTCCTGCAGAGATACCCCACGACTGAGATGATTGATGTCCACCGATAATAATCACCTTGTGCTGTGAATAACTCCGAGCGGTGGAGATTCTCATTAATGCGATTTTGCTCAGGCTCCTTGATGCCATCCTCAGTCTAGAACTGCCTTGACTTCGGGGCCAGTCTCTCTTACTTGAGCGTCTGTGGTCCCTCATTTGTTCATTTCAGTAGGACATGGTGGAGAAGCAGCGAATGTTTTCTTCAGAGGGAAATGAATATCAGGAATTCTCTTACACAGAGAGTTAAAGGAGCTAGATCACTGAAAGGGACCAGTGGTTTTATGCAGGGAACGGTTGTGGGACCACTGCTTGTTGTTAATTTTATAAATGACTTGGATGAGGAAGTGGAAGAGTGGGTTAGTAAGTGTACCGATTACACGGAAGTTTGTGGACAGCGTCTCGGGCTGCTGTCGGTTGCAATGGGGCATTCACAGGATGCAGAACTGGGCTGATAAGTGGCAGATGGAGTTTAAGCTGGAAAAGTATGAAATGATTCTGTTTGCAAGGTCGAATGTGAATGCAGAATACAGGGTTAGCGTCAGGATTGTTGGCAGTGTGGAGATAAAGAGAGATCTTGGGGTCCATGTCCATAGATTCATTAAGTTTGCTTCCCAAATTGTGATAGGGTTGTTAAGAAGGCGCATAGTATGTTAGCTTTGATTAGCAGGAAGATTAAGTTTAAGAGCTGCGAGGTGATGCTGCAGATCTGTAGTGTCCTGGGTAGACCACACTTGGAATATTTTGTTTAGTTCTGGTCACCTCATTCTAGGAAGAATGAGGAAGTTTTAGAGAGGGTGCAGAGGGAAGTTTCCAGGATGCTGACTGGACTGGAGAGCAGGTCTGATGAAGAAAGGTTGAGGGAGCTAGGGCTTTTCT
>NW_025132932.1:0-1157 GCF_004010195.1 Chiloscyllium plagiosum
CAGTAACATCATCCACGCTCTCAGTAACATCACCCACTGTTCTCAGTAACATCATCCACTGCTCTCAGTAACAGCACCCACTGCTCTCAGTAACATCGCCCACTGCTCTCAGTAACATCACCCACTGTTCTCAGTAACATCATCCACTGCTCTCAGTAAGAGCACCCACTGCTCTCAGTAATATCACCCACTGCTCTCAGTAACATCACCCACTGCTCTCAGTAATATCATCCACTGCTCTCAGTAATATCACCCACTGCTCTCAGTAACATCTCCCACTGCTCTCAGTAATATCATCCACTGCTCTCAGTAAGAGCACCCACTGCTCTCAGTAAGAGCACCCACTGCTCTCAGTAACAGCACCCACTGCTCTCAGTTACATCACCCACTGCTCTCACTAACATCATCCACTGCTCTCAGTTACATCACCCACTGCTCTCAGTAACATCATCCACTGCTCTCAGTAAGAGCACCCACTGCTTTCAGTTAGAGCACCCACTGCTCTCAGTAAGAGCACCCACTGCTCTCAGTAATATCACCCACTGCACTCAGTAACATCACCCACTGCTCTCAGTAACATTACCCACTGCTCTCAGTAATAGCACCCACTGCTCTCAGTAACATCATCCACTGCTCTCAGTAAGAGCACCCACTGCTCTCAAGTAACATCACCCACTGGTCTCAGTAACATCATCCACGCTCTTGGTAACAGCACCCACAACTCTCAGCAACATCACCCATTGTCCTCAGTAACAGCACCTAGTCCTCACAGTAATCTCATCCACTGCTCTCAGTAACAGCACCTAGTCCTCACAGTAATCTCATCCACTGCCTTCAGTAACAGCACCCACTGCTCTCAGTAACAGCACCCATTGTCCTCAGTAACAGCACTCAGTCCTCCCAGCAACATCATCCACTGTCCTCAGTAACAGCACCCACTGCTCTTAGTAACATCATCCACTGCTCTCAGTAACAGCACCCAGTCCTCCCAGTAACATCACCCACTGTCCTCAGTAACAGCACCCACTGCTCTCAGTAACATCATCCACTGCTCTCAGTAACAACACCAACGTCTCTCAGTAATACCACCCATTGTCCTCAGTAACAGCACCCAGTCCTCCCAGTAACATAGAACATAGAACATAGAACAATACAGC
>NW_025132933.1:0-1157 GCF_004010195.1 Chiloscyllium plagiosum
AAACCAAAAGGTGTTAGCCTGACAGTAAGTCGGAAACGTTCTGGAATGTATTAAAAATGATATGACAAACAATTACTGGAGAGTTGGAAACAATGTAGATGCATGAGTGTAGAAAAAAAAATATTTATTTTTGATGAACTCGTTGTATTTTATGTTTTGGAGCGTCTATAAATGACAGAATAGATAAGATTGGGAGAGAGCGCTATGGGTTATTTGAACTTTCAGAAGTCATTTGAAAAATTTTCATAAGGTTAAAGATAACACGGGAGAGAATAGGGCGCCTTTAAGACGAGCGCAGCAGTCTGTAAGGAAATATAGGAGACAAGGGAGATATAATCAAATGTTTTGCTCCGGACTTTACTGCGAAGAATGACATCGAAGCTCAGGAACCTTGGGAAATAAATAATGATGCCTCGAAAAGATTTCACAATAAGGAACAGGAGATGCTGAAGGTCATAAGGCACGGAAAGGTAAATAAATCCTCAGGACCTGATCAGGTGTATAGAGGATTCCGTGAGATGCCAATGAACAGCTTGCAGGACACTTTGCAGAGAGATTTGTATCAACGACAGATATGGCGAGGTGCCAGAAGACTGCAGGGCGGATAATGCTGTTCCATCAGTTGAGGGTTGCAAGGAACTACCTGAAACTACAGAGCAGTAAGGGCTGACATTGTTGGTGGGTAATGTGTTGGAATACATTCTAAATCTTCGTGTATTTGGGAAAGCAAAACGGATTACGGATATTTAACATGGTTCTGTGCCTGGGAGATTATATTTCACAAACCTAATTGAGTTTTTGAGGATGTGGTCACGAGGAAGCAGGAAACATATTTTCTTTAACAATGACACTGACAGGTTTCTGCATGGGCGACTGGTTAATAAAGTGATATCAAGGGAGAGCAAGATAATTGGATTCAAAATTGGCTTTCTGGTAGTATACAGAGGGTGATGATAGGGTTTGTTGCTCTGACTGGTGTCCTGTGATCAGGAGTGTTTGGCAACGATCGGTAGTTGGGTCTACTGGTTCCGTCATTCCTACAAACAATTTGGAGGAGAATATCTGAGGCATAGTTAGCACGTCTGTGGGTGACAATAAAATTGGTGGTAGAGTGAACAGTGAACAAGGTTTCCTAAGATTTTCATGGGATGTTGATC
>NW_025132934.1:0-1157 GCF_004010195.1 Chiloscyllium plagiosum
TTTGCCAAAATATGTATAATTTGTATACAGTCAATCAATGCGGTATTTTATAAACTCCTACTTAGGAAATGAAATCAGACTGAATCCAGGTGAAGACACAGACAGACTCCAAACAAGACCTCACCGTAAAATACATTGCCTGACCGGAGGGGTCACCTCCTTTACATCGATAATACCTGAAGGTGTCTCCAGGCAGTGATTTGAAATAAATTCTTGGATTTGCATATTAATCAATCAAAACCTTCATCTCCATTCTTACTAATTAATGATTTAGGAGCCATCTTTGATGTATTCAATTCATGCATGTGAGTTGTACAACCCTTTGATCTTTCCTCATAAATTCTGTTTTTAAGGTATACTCTCTCTAACACCTGATGAAGGAGCAGCGCTATGGAAGCTTGTGTTATGAAATAAACCCGTTGGACTATAACCTGGTGCCGTGTGATGTTTGACCTTGTCCAACCCAGTCCAAAGCCAGCACTTCCATATCATGCTTTTTTATTGGTTAGCGAATATTTTCGCCAAGCAAATAAATGTTCCTAACCCCATATGCTCTTGTATTTGTTATTAATCTTTTGTCAGGCACTTTATGCATTGCCTTCTAAAAGTCCAGATATAATACATCATTCAGATCCCATTTGTTCATCTTGCTTGTTGCATTTAAAAAAAAAGCAAATCATTCAAACATGATTTACCCTTAATAAAACCATGTCGACTGTGATGGATTGTGCTTTTACTTTGAAAGTCTCCCGTTAATTTCTTTATAGCAGAAATAAACAATTTGCCTTCAGTCCCAATCGTTTACTCATAACTTTTCATTTCCAGTTGAAGTTGGGTATTCGAAGTTATTCCCTTTCTATAACCTCGACGTTCCCATTCACAATTCCTGTGTGACAAAGATCTGCTGTAAAAGATCTGCTCCAATTGCTGTGCAACAAGCATGGGTGGCTGATGGGACTCAATCTGTTCCTGCTTTACACACTCGATGGGCTGAAAGTCCTCCTGGTGTTCCGACATTATAAACTCGACGGCTTGCATGGCCTGTGCCTATTCCTGACCAAACCACTCAAGATCTAAATGTCCTCCTCCTGTTGCTCAATGACAGGTTTGAGATGTATGGAAGATCCCTGCTGTTATGCCACGTTTCGAGGGTTGAA
>NW_025132935.1:0-1157 GCF_004010195.1 Chiloscyllium plagiosum
AAGAAAGGGTTATGACTTTATTCAGATTGTATTATAAACCTTCTGATAGTCAAAGGGTAATTGAGAATCAAATTTGTAAGGAGAATCCAGCTATCTGTAAGAATAATAGGGTGGTTATGGTAGGGGATTTTAACTTTCCAAACATAGACTGGGACTGCCATCATGTTAAGGGTTTAGATGGAGTGCAAGTTGTTAAGTGTGTACAAGAAAACTTTCTGATTCAGTCTGTGGATGTACCCAGTAGAGAAGGTGAAGAACTTGGCGTACTCTTGGGAAATAAGGCAGGGCAGGTGACTGAGGTGTCAATGGGGGAGCATTTTGGGCCAGCAACCATAATTCTATTAGTTTTAAAATAGTGATGGAAAAGTATAGACTAGATCTAAAAGATGAGCTTCTAAACTGCAGAAAGGCCAATTTTGACGGTATTAGGCAAGAACTTTCGAAAGCTGATTGGGTACAGATGTTCGCAGGTAAAGGAATGACTGGAAAATGGGAAGCCTTCAGCAATGAGATAACAAGAATCCAGAGAAAGCATATTCCTGTGAGGGTGAAAGGAAAGGCTGGTAGGTATAGGAAATGCTGGATGACTAAAGATATTGAGTGTTTGATTAAGGAAAAGAAGGAAGCATATGTCAGGTATAGACAGGATAGATCGAGTGGATCATGAGAAGAGTATAAAGGCAGTAGGAGTATACTTAAGAGGGAAATCAGGAGGGTAAAAAAGGGACGTGAGATAGCTTTGGCAAATAGAATTAAGGAGAATCCAAAGAAATTTTACAAATACATCAAGGACAAAAAGGTAACTAGGAAGAGAATAGGGCCCTTCAAAGATCAGCAAGGCAGCCTTTGTGTGGAGCTGCAGGAGACGGGGGAGAAACTATTTTGCATCAGTATTTACTGTGGAAAAGGATATGGAAGGTATAGAATGTAGGGAAATAAATGGTGACATCTTGTGAAATGTCCATATTATAGAGGAGGAAGTGCTGGATGTCTTGAAACGCATAAAGATGAATAGATCCCCGGGACCTGATCAGGTGTACCCTAGAACTTTGTAGGAAGCTAAGGAAGTAATTGCTGGGCCTCTTGCTGAGATATTTGTATCATCGATAGTCACAGGTGAGGTGCTGGAGACTGGCTAACGTGGTGCCACTTTTTAA
>NW_025132936.1:0-1157 GCF_004010195.1 Chiloscyllium plagiosum
CCACAATGTACAATAACAGCGATGATGCACCTGAATATAGCCCATTATAATCTTTTCCAGAGAATGTTCATGGAGATTGTAAATGGCCCAGTTTGATGTTCGGTTGACATTATTGAACGGTTCAACACAGAGTGGAAGAAATAATGTTCCAAAGCTAAGAAGGAGCAGCCGATTGATCCCTCTCTCTTACTTTGTTCCGCCCGATAGCAAAGTGTGAGACCAGAAAATCCCCGATTTATGTTTACCACTTATGAAGGACTCCTGACAAGGATTCATTGAAATCTCTTCACAGCCCGAAGCAAAGGGAATTCAGCCTAATCCTACTGTTCCAGAAAGAAATTCCAATACCAACAGCTTGCGTGAGTAGAATAACTTCAAAGGCAGAATAAAATTTGGGACACTATTATTTTACCATTTGTTATGAGTTCAAATTCCTGTACCTCATATTTTTATCGAAAATGACCCACTCTGAGACCAATGCCATTGGTCATATCCCTAAGCTGATTCCATTTAAAATTTGTTGTAACCAGTGGAGGAATGGGATTGGAAAAGGAAACAGTGATCCTCCAACATTGTTTGGAGCACAAATGGGAAATTCTCAAAGTGCTGTTCGAGTGGGAATTCACTTTCTCAGACTTTTGTGGTGCTTGGATGTTTGTACTTATTCAAAGTTGTGCTGTATTCAAACATTCGACAGACAAGTGAATGTAGGAAATGGTTTACAGACAGAAAAGTGCTGCTGAGATCACAATCAGATCAGCTAAGATCTTACACCTGGAGTTGCAGTGACAAAGTGTCTAATGAACAACGCCTGCTCCTCAGTCCTATGTTCCTATGATCTACTCAGACCATCAAACCTCCTGCACTGGCGCAGATGAGGGCAACTTGCTCCAAATACATGCTCCTGCTCCTTTGATGCTGCCTGACCTGCTGCACTTTTCCAGCAACACATTTTTTCAGCTCTGATCTCCAGCATCGTTAGTCTTCACTTTCTCCAAATACATGGTCCACAGTAACACAGGATCTCATTCAGTCTCTCAAGACTGTCACAGACAGTTTGGAGTGGTTTGGAAAATGTTCTTGGGAAATCGAGGATGGGTTCGAAAGATGCCTCTGGTCTCTTCACACAGTGCCTCCTCTCTGCAAATTGTGCTTCA
>NW_025132937.1:0-1157 GCF_004010195.1 Chiloscyllium plagiosum
AATCATTCATGTGTGCAGATACAGTAGCTCAGGCCTGAGGACAGACAAAATGAATGATTTGCGTGAGTGGTGAATATCGTCCCACCATATTCAGTGAAGCTCACAATATGTCTCAGGTCTTTCCCCCCACTGACATTGTGGTTTGAAAGAAAACAAGTGATAATTTTGAAATCATAAAAAGCCAAAGAGCTCTCATGGAGAATCCATGTGTGCTCTCAAACAGATTTCATAGCTGCTGCTGTAAGACCAAAGAGGGGAAAGACAAGGATGGTAATTATGGAGGCCATCTATTAA
Organism: Chiloscyllium plagiosum; assembly: GCF_004010195.1. Lineage (NCBI taxonomy): Eukaryota > Metazoa > Chordata > Chondrichthyes > Orectolobiformes > Hemiscylliidae > Chiloscyllium > Chiloscyllium plagiosum. Next base: position 295 of record NW_025132937.1, read on the forward strand.
TAATATAAGTGGGCTCCGATCTCTCCACCAATAACATCATGGATCCTTAACTTAACTCTAAGAATGACGTTCTTGACTAACCTGAGAAAAAAGGAGAAAGTGAGCACTGCAGATGCAGGAGATCAGAGACGAGAGTGTGGTACTGGAAAGTCACAGAAGGTCATGCAGCATCCGAGGAGGAGAAGAAGTGACGTTTCAGGCATAAGCCCTTCTTCATGAATCGCTGATCAGGAATAATCTCAGAAATTCCCATATATTTGAGTCAATTAACTGTGAAGCAGGCTGTAACGCACAAACATCAAATAATCATGAAATTGTTTTGTGCGGTCATCTACAAATTTTGGAACCAATTGACGTTAAGACTGTGGAACTGCTTCAATATCTTTCCACAGTCTGTTCATTGGAAAACAGTCACTCAGTGTCTATGTGTCAGTGACTTTCCAGTCGGGTGGCATGTAGCCTCAGTGGTTAGCATTGCTGCCACATAGCACAAAGGATCTTGATCCAATTTTAACTGCAGGCGACTCTCCCTGTGGCGTTGTCACACAAAATGTTAGCATAACGTGAGATCTGCCAGAGTGTTGGGAGTTATCCATTGTTTTGGTAGAGGTTTGACGAAACAACAAAAATCTTGGGAAAATGATTTTACGTTTCTGTTCGGGAAAGAGTGGAGTGCCACATTGATCAGTCCTCAGGCCCCCATCGATTTAAAATCTACATCGATGCCTTGTACATCCAGATAGATGTACTATAGAGACATTTGCAGTCGAGATTAAAAATAGTTGGGAGAAGAAAATGCGATCCAAACATAAAGTTGCAAATTGATGTGGGTCCGTTGGGTGAATCAGCCAAAATTTGGCAGG
>NW_025132938.1:0-1157 GCF_004010195.1 Chiloscyllium plagiosum
CCATCGGCATACAGTCACATCTGTACTGACTCCCAACACCATCGGCATACAGTCACATCAATACTGACCCCCAAAACCATCAGCACACAGTTAAATCAATACTGACCCCCAACACCATCGGCATACAGTCACATCAATATTGACTCCCAACACCATTAGCATACAGTCACATCAATACTGACTCCCAACACCATCGGCATCCAGTCACATCAATACTGACCCCCAACACCATCTGCATACAGTCACATCAATACTAACCACCAACACCATCGGCATACAGTAACATCAATACTGACCACCAACACCATCAGCCTACAGTCACATCAATACTGACTCCCAACAACATCGGCATACAGTCACATCAATACTGACCCCCAAAACCATCGGCATACAGTCACATCAATACTGACTCCCAACACCATCAGCATACAGTCACATCAATACTAACCGTCAACACCATCGGCATACAGTCACATCAATACTGACCCCCAACACCATCGGCATACAGTTACATCAATACTGACTCCCAAATCTATCAGTGTACAGTCACATCAATACTGACCCCCAACACCATCGGCATCCAGTCACATCAATACTGACCCCCAACACCATCGGCATACAGTCACGTCAACACTGACTCCCAACACCATCAGCATACAGTCACATCAATACTGACTCCCAACACCATCGGCATACAGACACATCAATACTAACCACCAACACCATCGGCATACAGTAACATCAATACTGACCACCAACACCATCAGCATACAGTCACATCAATACTGACTCCCAACAACATCGGCATACAGCCACATCAATACTGACCCCCAACACCATCGGCATACAGTCACATCAATACTGACTCCCACCATCATCAGTGTACAGTCACATCAATACTGACCCCCAACACCATCAGTGTACAGTCACATCAGTACTGACCCCCAACACCATCAGTGTACTGTCACATCAATACTGACTCCCAACACCATCGGCATACAGTCACATCAATACTGACTCCCAACACCATCAGTGTACAGTCATATCAATACTGACTCCGAACACCATCGGCATACAGTCACATCAATACTGACTCCCAACACCATCGGCATACAGTCACATCAATACTGACTCCCAACACCATCAGTGTACATTCA
>NW_025132939.1:0-1157 GCF_004010195.1 Chiloscyllium plagiosum
GCGGGCATTGGATAGGTATATGGAGGATAGTGAGATAGTTTAGGTTAGGTGGGCTTAGATCGGCGCAACATCGAGGGCCAAAGGGCCTTTACTGCGCTGTATTCTTCTCTGTTCTTCTTCTATGTTCTAAGTAATCATTTATCACTTTCACCAAAGTTATTTGGGTCCCCACACAGGTTGCAATGTTCATCCCAATAAGACATATTATTTGCCTGGAACTTGATATAATTCTCCCAAATGCATTTCCACATACCTTGATACTGTGTTATCCTACCTGTTCCAGGCATTCCACACATACATTCAGGACACCACCAACGTTCTCCGCCTCCTCCAAAACTTTGGTTTACCTGGCTCCCAGTGTCTCATCTTCACCATGGATTTTCAGTCACGAATCACTTCTCTCTGCCAAGACAACACCCTCAAAGCTCTCCATTGCTTCCTCTCACCGCTTCCCTACCAGTACCTCTCATCTGATACTCTCATTCATTTGGCTGAACTGGCCCTCACCCTCAATACTTTCTCCTTTGAATCCTCTCACTTCCTCCAGATGAAAGGTGTAGCCATGGGCACCCACCTGGGACACAGCCATGTCTGTCTCTTTCTCAGTAAAGTCGAACAGTACATATTCCACAGCTACACCGGCACCATACCCGATCTTTTCCTCTGCTACACTGATGATTGTATTAGAGCTGCCTCATGTTCACACGAGGAGGTTGAAAAGTTCATCAACTTCACCAACCCATTCCACCCCAACCTTGAGTTCATCAGGACCATCCCAGTCACCTCCCTCCCCTTTTTGGACCTCTGCAGCTCCATCAATTGTGACCGACTCAATGTGGACATCTTTGACAAATGCACAGAGTCCCACAGCTTCCTGGATTGCACCTCCTCCCACCCTGCCTCCTGTAAAAATATTAACCTTAATCGCAATTCCTCCACCTCAGCCGCATCTGCTCCAGGAGGACCAGTTCCCCCACAGAAGACACCAGATGGCCTAATTCTTCAAATTCCAGAATTCCCCCACCCACGTGGTCAATAAAGCGCATCTCATCCAATTCCAGCACATCAATCCTCGAACCTCACCCCTCCAACCACACCAAGGACTGAACCAACCAGCCTCCATACACTTCGCACCATCCTCCATCATTTCCAAAACC
>NW_025132940.1:0-1157 GCF_004010195.1 Chiloscyllium plagiosum
CAATGTAGGAGATGGGGCAGAGTGTTTGGAAAATATGAAAGCATTGTGAAAAAAAATACCTTTTTGTTTAATGTAGAAATATTCAAATAGATCTCCTGACACTTCACCAAAGACAAGCTCAGATCATGAAATTGCCATCCTCGTGTCAGGTGGAGATCTCACAACTGAAAACACAACTGATGAAGATTACAATAAACACAACGAAACGGTCAGTAATTTATGGTGTTGTAAATGGATTGTGGTCAGGAATGCAGTTTATTTGTCCTCTGGGTGAGATTCTGGACTTTTATCTCCTGTGGTAGAGGTTGATTTATTTTTTGATCTGTTCCCTCGGGTGATTAGTGACGATATTTAAAGCTGGAAAGAGCTGAGCATCTGTCTCCAGCAATGGCCATGCAGAGGGTGAGATGTGAACCGCACATGCCTACTAAACTCATTCAGGCAGCATTCCCACATTGCTCACTGGTGTCACGCCTGTAGGTGGTGACCAGGTTTCAGGTATACATGATCCCACCTAAAGGAAGCCAATGGTTCTTAAACAGATGGCGAGCATCTGGCTGCACATGCCCTGGAGAAACATGTGGGTGAAGAGATGTGGCTAACATTACTCCTGAGGGGGCATGGTTCTTTTCCAATGGTGCTTCAGAGGCCCTGGCTGTGAGGAGGGAGGAATCTGTTCTCTCCACGTAGTGCCTGGAGGCCATCCAAACATCAACATCAGTGGGAAGACATTGCTGGGTTGGTGAGCAGTAAGGAGCCTGCCAACTCCGGATCTGTCCCTGTCAATACTGGAGTTGCAGTGAGTCATGCAGACCCCCTTTGAACTGAACAGTCAGCAATGAACCCCTGAGTTTTCCTTGCATTTTCATTGTCCTAGAATAGAAGAGCCTTTCTTGTCACTTGCACTCGAATGAATGCAGTGAAAGGTTTGTAATGTCACCACTCAGCGCCATCTCGTATACAAAGTACCTCGGTACAGATACTTTAACTGCTGTTATTGAGTAAAAAATATAGATCAGCATGCGAAGAGAGTTTAAAAAATCCAGAAAGATCCTGGAAAGTGACCATAAAGTACTTAAGTTCCAACCTCTCTCCAACATGAGCCAGTACCTGCCATCCCTAGAACACTAGGCCATGCTGCCTCTAGGGGCCGGTCC
>NW_025132941.1:0-1157 GCF_004010195.1 Chiloscyllium plagiosum
CGTACAGGTGATGGTTGCAGTCTGGCCCAGTCCTACTGACAGCACCGGGGGAGACTGGGTCATGGTGATGTCCCCACTGATACCTGGGGGGTCAGAGAGGAACACAGTGAAGTCAGAACTGTCACAGAAAGAGCCTTTCAAATGAGAGATTGTTGGAGACACTGAGCATTCCTCTGGTTTCAGCATTTTCCCTTCAATCACAAGTCAGTGGAATTGGAGTGAAATGGAGAGCAGCTAAAGATTCAAGGTGGAAGGAGAGAGATTTGTACCTGCGACACAGAATGCCAGGGGCCAGATCAGCTGGATGTGTGAAATCATGGTGTGTGCTCCTGTCCCTGTGCCTGGTTCCTGATAAACTCTCCCTTCACTGGGCTCTGCTTTATAAAGCTGCAGCCTGTGAGAGTCTGACTGGGTGTTCCTCAGTATGTAAATGGCATTGGGCAGAGAGAGCCACATCAGTCTTTCGCACTTCCTCGTCTCTCTCTCTCTCTGTCTCAGAGTCATTGATGTGAACAGCAGTGAATGAGGCCATTTGGCTGTTAAACAGCGATCTGATGACACTAATCCCATCCTCCAGCTCTTGGCCCATTACCCTGGAGGTTACAGCAACACAAGGGAATATCTAAACACTGCTCCAATGTCACGAGAGTTTGTGACTCAACCAGCCTTTCAGGCAGTGAGTTCCAGACTCCCACCACCCTCTGGGTGAAAACAGTTCGCCTCATCTCTCCTCTCTCTCTCAAACTCGACTGGGCCTGGATTCACTCGAATTCAGATGGATGTATAAAATTCTAACAGGGCTGGGCAAGGAGGAGGTTTCCCCTGGTTGGGGTGTCTGGAACCAGGGGACACAGTCTCAGAGAGATATGGGGTAGACCTTTTCAGACTGAGATGAGGAAACATTTCTTAATACAGGGGGTGGTCAACCTGTGGAATTCTCTTCACTGAAGGCTGTGGAGGATAAGGAACTGAATATGTTGAAAAAAGAGAGAGAGATAATTGTTTGCATTTTAATAGCATGAATGGAATAGGGAGAAAGCAGGAATATGGCTTTGAGATAGAGGATCAGCCATGATCATACTGAATGACAGAGCAGGCTCAAAGGGCCGAATGGCCAACTCCTTCAGCAGTTTCTACGTGGCTATGTCTGTGTTACC
>NW_025132942.1:0-1157 GCF_004010195.1 Chiloscyllium plagiosum
GACCCTAACAACCACAAGAGGCTGGCTGACCTGCACAAGATCCCAGACTGGTATCTGAAACTCCCCTTGACTCCGTGTGCTTGCCACCTTTACTGCTTTTGGGGCAATGATATCAAACTTCCAGGTTTTGTGTCTGTGATAAGCAAGAAGCAAGCATAACAGCGTGTGAACCTGGATCATCTGGTTGAGGGGCAACAGGAATAAAGGCAGTGTCATGTAGGACAATGATTCTGTGAGCCTTCAGTTCAGGTAAAAGTGACGATGCACAAATATCCAGTGAGCAGACGAGAGGTGCAGTCGATGAGTTGAGAGTGTGTCCCTGAAGACAGTGTCGTTACAGCAGCGTTGCAATGAGAGTATTCAGTGCACTCTGAGATTCAGCATTGATGTGCAGAAACAGACGGTCAGTAGGTCTGAGATGTGTTGTGATCGAATAGTGACGCTGGTATATAAACATAGAACATAGAACATGGAAGAATACAGCGCAGTACAGGCCCTTCGGCCCTCGATGTTGCGCCGATCCAAGCCCACCCAACCTACACTATGATGCGCAGAAACAGACTATAGTAGGTCGGAGATGTGTTGTGATGGAATAGTGAGGCTGGCACATAAAAGATGCCAGCATTGATGGGTGTGGAGTGCATGCATCTTCTGTCTGTGCAGTGTACCTCGAGACGATAAAGTTCAAGATACATATGCCTATCCAATGCCCGCTTAAATGCCCATAATGAGGGAGAGTCCACCACTGCTACTGGCAGGGCATTCCATGAACTCACGACTCACTGAGTAAAGAAAAAGATGCCAGCAATGATATGTGTGAAGTGCATGCATCTTCTGTCTGTGCATTGTACCTCGAGACGATAAAGTTCAAGATACAAGTCTGCAGGAGGGAGGGCTGAGGTGCAGTTATCAGTTACCAGCTCTGACTTTCATTTCAAATACTCCATATTGAGTTTCCCCACAGTGGGAGCAAGGACACGAAGCTGCAAATTGATGAGAAGACAGCGGCATTAATTCGTCTGTTGGTCATCGTTAATGATTCTATTAGCATCTCGCCACTCCCGCACAAAAAGCTTGGCTCCAAGAATAAAATATCTCAAGAACAGCCCCTTAAGCTCAACAAGCCTGCACTGACAGATGATGCCTTTTAAAGTTAA
>NW_025132943.1:0-1157 GCF_004010195.1 Chiloscyllium plagiosum
CCAATCGTATTGCATTGATACCTTCTCCATAATTTTACTAAAAGCCATTTTCTCAAACATGATTCCTATTTTATAAACCTCTGTTGACTTTGTCTATGCCCATTAATTTCAGTCCAATATTTTCTCTAAAATGTTTTAGTTACTATTTTCATTCTATTCCCTTTTTCTCACCAGACTAAAGTTCCCTAGTATTGCGAGAAAATTTTACTTTTGTTTTTTTCTTCTTCTGTGAAGACATAACCAAAGTATTTGCTCCATTTATCTGTTATTTCCTTGTCCTCAATTATCTGGTATCAGACTGTAAGAAAGCTGCACCTTTTTCTCTTAATTTTGCCATTGACGTATTTTCTGAAGATATTACAAGTTCACTCATATGCACTGTGATAAGATATTCTTCAAAAACCCATCAATTCCTATCTTGAGCTACTGAATTATTGACCTTTCACAGCCATACAATCACACAAGCACAGACTCTGTACAATCAGAAATGCAGCACGGTCTACATTAGCCCCGCTTTCCAACACAAAACCTGTCGTTGTGAATCTTATGGCATTTCAAGTGCACAACCACGTATTTTCTAATTGTTTTGAGGTTACCATGACAATTGCCCTCTCACGCAGTGCATCCAAGACCCAAACACACTTTGCTTGAAAAACAGTCCTCAAATCCTCACTAAGCCTCAAACCCTTCACTTTAAAAGTGTGTCCCTTTGATTAAAATGACCAGCTGCTGTCTATCCACTCCCTTCATACCCCTCGTAATCTTATCCTCCTGATTCACGTCCTCCTTAGCCTTCTCTGCTCCAAAGTAAACAATCCAAGCTTATCCAGGCTCTCTCCATTGCTGATATGCTCCATCCCATGGAACATCCTGATGAATCTCCTCTGCACCCCCTCCAGTACAATCACGTCTTTCCTGTAATATAACTACGAGAATTACACACAGTATTCCATCTTGGCTAATGAAAGTTCCGCATAACTCTATAATCTATGCTTCGATGTGTAAAGGCTGTGTTTACGCTCCCAACGCTGTCTCAAATTGTGTGTTACCGTGACCAGCCACATTCAGGGATGTGTGGAGAAGCGCCCTCTCAGCTTCCTAGTGTGCTGCCATTCATTGAGTCCTCCCCTGTCTGTTTCCTTCTTCCAAAGTGCATC
>NW_025132944.1:0-1157 GCF_004010195.1 Chiloscyllium plagiosum
GAGTCAAATACGAACTAATTAGTTAAATGGAATATTCTTTTTGTCCATTATGGCTTCTCCCCTACTCGTAGTATTAAAAGAGGAGAAATAAACCCGATCAAACCCGACCTGCTGTAATGTCAAATGTTCCTTGTCATCAAGGTGCATCTCCTGCAATAGGACCAAATCCACCCTCTCTTTTTACGGCTAGAAAGTACATTTTTCGTCTTTTCTGGCCAATAACTCCCCTTAATGCTCCATGTACACCATTTAAGCACATCATTACCCAGAACACACTGTAGCAACATTTGAACTCGAGAGAGGAAGAACTTGAATTACTGATCATTAATAAACAAAGTCTCATAAACCTTAAAAACTACACAAACTAAGACTACTGCAACTGCCAACTCTCAAAATTTTCCAAAACTAAGCATTTTAAATAAATGGCTGGGATGGAGTGGGTTAGGGAACCACTTTGCCCGTGCAGTGATGCAGAGCCCAACAAAGTAGACCTTCCAGATCGCCACCATGTTGGATTTCCCCATAACATTTCATCGATATTATCATTTAATTTTGCACTATATTCCTGGATGTTCTGGAGCAGTGTGATTATGTACCACTTTCAACATTTCCCCAACATTGCACATTCCTGCCATTTCCCAATAATCCTTGACTCCTTTATTATTTATGAACCTTCTGTCCATGCCTCAAACATATTCAATATCTCTGCCTCCAATGATCTGCGGGGAAGAGAGTTCCAAATACTCTCACCACTGAGAAAACAAAAATTAACTTCATCTGAGCGAGAGATTATTTTTGTCTCCTTATCTGAGAAAGGATATAATTAAATTGCAAGCAGTTCAGAGATGTTTCACTTAATGTATTCCAGGAATGATGGTCTTATATTATGAAGGCTTTAACAGGTTACTCTTGGAATGAGAGGTGATCTTATTGAAACATACAAAACCTAGAGGAGAGTGGATCAGATAGATACCCACTGGGTGTTTGCATAGTCCAAACTTCTTGTTATTTTTATGGAATCTCTACAGTGTGGAAGCAGGACATTCCGTCCATCAAGTCCACACTGACCCTCGGAACAGTATCCCCTCCTGTACCTGCCCCCCTACTCTATCCATGTAACCCTACATTTCCCATGACTAAACTATCCAACCAACACA
>NW_025132945.1:0-1157 GCF_004010195.1 Chiloscyllium plagiosum
AGTAGGATTGGGAAATATAGCTGGGTTTGCGCAAGAACAGGGAAGCAGGATTGGGAAATACAGCTGGGATCGCCCAGGGACAGGGCAGTAGGATTTGGAAATACAGCTGGCTTCCCCTTGGGGCAGGGCAGCAGGATTGGGAAATACAGCCGCGATACCCCAGGGACAGTACAGCAGGATTGGGAAATACAGCTGGTTCCCCCAGGGAGAGGGCAGTATGATTGGGAAATAGAGCTGGATTCCCCCAGGGACAGGACAGCAGGATTGGGAAATACAGCTGGGTTCCCACAGGGACAGGGCAGTAGGATTGGGAAATACAACTGGGTTCCCCCAGGGACAGGGCAGCAGGATTTGGAAATATAGCTGAGTTCCCCCAGGAAGAGGTCAGTAGGATTGGGAAATACAGCTGGGTTCCCCTAGAGACAGGGTAGCAGGATTGGTAAATACAGCTGGGAGCCCCCTTGGACAGGGCAGTAGGATTGGAAAATACAGCTGGTTTCCCCAAGGGATAGCGCAGCAGGATTGGAATATACAGCTGCGATACACCAGGGACTGGACAGCAGGATTGGGAAATACAGCTGGCTTCCCCAGGTAGAGGGCTGTATGATTGGGAAATAGAGCTGGATTCCCCCAGGGACAGGGCAGTAGGATTGGGAAATACAGCTGGGTTCCCACAGGGACAGGGCAATAGGATTGGGAAATAAAGCTGGGTTCCCTCAGGGACAGGGCAGCAGGATTAGGAAATATTGCTGGGTTCCCTTGGGGAGAGGGCAGCAAGATAGGGAAATACAGCTGGGTTCCCCCAGGGGCAGGGCAGTAGGATTGGGAAATACAGATGGGTTCGCCCAGGGACAGGGCAGCAGGATTGGGAAATACAGCTGCGTTCCCACTGGAAGAGGGTAGCAGGATTGGGAAAGACTGCTGAATTTGTCCAGGGACAGGGCAGTAGGATTGGAAAATATATCTGAGTTCCCCTAGGGACAGGGCAATAGGATTGGGAAATATAGCTGGGATCGCCCAGGGAGAGGACAGTAGAATTGGGGAATACAGCTGGGTTCCCCCAGGGACAGGGCAGCAGGATTGGTAAATACAGCTGGGTTCCCCCAGGGACAGGGCAGCAGGATTGGTAAATACAGCTGGATTAACCCAAGGGACAG
>NW_025132946.1:0-1157 GCF_004010195.1 Chiloscyllium plagiosum
TTATAGACGGTAACAATCCCTGTGTAAATTCTAGACAGCAGCAGTCCCTGTGTGTATTTTAGACAGTAGCAGTCCCTGTGTATAGTATAGACAGTAACAGTCCCTGTGTATATTATAGACAGTAGCAGTCCCCGTGTATATTATAGACAGCAGCATTCCCTGTGTATATTACTAACAGTAGCAGTCCCTGTGTATATTATAGACCGCAATAGACCATGTATATATTATAGACAGCAGCAGTCCCTGTGTATATTATTGACAGCAGCAATCCCTGTGTATATTATAGACAGCAGCCGTCCCTGTGTATATTATAGACAGTAACAATCCCTGTGTATATTATAGAGAGTAGCAGCCCCTGTGTATACTATAGACAGTAACAGTCCCTGTGTACATTATAGACAGTAACAATCCCCGTGTATATTATAGACAGCTGCATTCCCTGTGTATATTACTGACAGTAGCAGTCCCTGTATATATTATAGACCGCAATAGTCCCTGTGTATATTATAGACAGTAGCAGACCCCGTGTATATTATTGACAGCATCATTCCCTGTGTATATTATAGAGATCAGCAGTCCCTGTGTATATTATAGACATCAGCAGCCCCTCAGTGTATTATAGACAGTAACAATCCCTGTGTATATTATAGAGAACAGCAGTCTCTGTGTATATTATAGACAGTACCACTCACTCTGTATATTATAGATAGCAGCAGTCCCTGTGTATATTATAGACAGTAGCAGCCCCTGTGTATATTATAGACCGTAACAATCCCTGTGTATATTCTAGACAGCAGCAGTCCCTGTGTGTATTTTAGACAGTAGCAGCCCCTGTGTATATTATAGACAGTAGCAGTCCCTGCGTACATTATAGAGAGCAGCAGTCCCTGTGGATATTATAGAGAGTGGCAACCCCTGTGTATATTATAGACAGCAACTGTCCCTGTGTATATTATAGACAGTAACAATCCCTGTGTATATTCTAGACAGCAGCAGCCCCTGTGTGTATTTTAGACAGTAGCAGTTCCTGTGTACATTATAGAGAGCAACAGACCCAGTGTATATTATAGAGAGTAGCAGCCCCAGTGTATATTATAGACAGTAACAGTCCCCGTGTATATTATAGACAGTAACAGTCCCCGTGTATATTATAGACA
>NW_025132947.1:0-1157 GCF_004010195.1 Chiloscyllium plagiosum
CATTATTCCCAAAGTAATCCCCCACTGTAACGTTCACCGCCTGGCCGACCAGGTCTGGCATGGCCGCTTCCCGAGTTGAACTATTTCTATACTACTCTAGAAAATGCTCCTGGATGTTCCATACAAATTCTGCTCCATCTAGACCTCTAACATTAAGTGAATCCCAGTCAATGTTAGGAAAATTAAAAACTTCTATCACCACCATCCTGTTGCTCCCACATTTTTCTGAGATCTATCTACATATTTGTACCTCGATCGGTGTCGGGAGGCCTGTAGTACAATCCCGGCATTGTTACTGCACCCTTTCTATTTCTGAGCTCTGCCCATATTGCCTCACTGCTCGAATCTTCCATGGTGCACACCTTCAGCACAGCTGTGATATCTTCTTTGACCAGTGACATTTGTCATCCTCCCCTTTTACCTTCCTCTCTACCCCGCCTGAAGCATTAATGTCCTGGGATATTTAGTTGCCAATCACGCCATTCCCTCAACCAGGTCTCAGTAGCATCAATAACATTATATTCCCAGGTACTATTCCAAGCCCTAAGTTCATCTGCCTTACCTATTTTACTTCTTGCATTAAAACTACAAGTCCCTCTGTGTCCACTTCCCCTCAGTCATGCTGATTTCATTATCTAGTCTTAGGCTTTTGTTACTACCTCCCTTCTGTTCACCAAAAAGATTTGTTTCACGATCCCTTGCCACATTAGTTTAAACCATTCCCAACAGTGTTAGCAAATACACTCCATCGAACATTAGCTCCAGTCCTACCCAGATGTAGACTGTCCAATTTGTAATAGTCCCACCTTTCCCAGAATCGGTCCCAATATACCAAAAATCGGACCCCCTCCCTCCTGCAACATCTCTCAAGCCACACATTCTTCCTGATTATTCGATCATTCCTACGCTGACTAGCACTTAACACTGGTAGCAATCCTGAGATTACTTCCTCCGAGTTCCTACTTTGTTAAGTTGGTTCCTAACTCCCTAAAGTTTTCTTGTGGGACCTTATGCCGACAGCACATTAATGTGGGGAGAGATCATTCAGGCACATAAAGTATTAGGGATACTATATTATACTGATGAATGGACTCTGTAACTCCAAATAATGACGATCTTGTTCTTGTTGATCATGTTTTTTTAATATCCTGCGCGTT
>NW_025132948.1:0-1157 GCF_004010195.1 Chiloscyllium plagiosum
GGCTCAGTCTCTCTCTCTCTCCCCTGCACTGGACTGAGTTTCATTCCCCCTCACACTGGGCGGTCTCTCTCTCCCCTGCACTGGGCTCAGTCTCTCCCCTAGCTCTGGGCTCATTCTCTCCCCCTCACACTGGGCTCAGTCTCTCCCCCTCATACTGGGCTCAGTCTCTCTCTCCGCCGCACTGGGCTCAGTCTCTCTCCCCCTCACACTGGGCAGTCTTTCTCTCCTCTGCACTGTGCTGAGTCTCTCCCCTAGCTCTGGGCTCAGTCTCCCCCCCTCACACTGGGCTCAGTCTCTCCCCTAGCTCTGGGCTCATTCTCTCCCCCTCACACTGGGCTTAGTCTCTCCCCATCACACTGGGCTCCGTCACTCTCCCCCTCACACTGGACAGTCTTTCTCTCCCCTGCACTGTGCTCAGTCTCTCCCCTAGCTCTGGGCTCAGTCTCCCCCCTCACACTGGACTCAGTCTCTCCCCCGACACTGTGCTCAGTCTCTCCCCGTCACACTGGGCTCAGTCTCTCCCCCTCACACTGGGCTCAGTCTCTTCCCCTTACACTGGGCTCAGTCTCTCCACTAGCTCTGGGCTCAGTCTCCCCACTCACACTGGGCTCAGTCTCTCCCCCTCACACTGGGCTCAGTCTCTCTCCCCCTCACATTGGGCAGTCTTTCGCTCCCCTGTACTGGGCTCAGTCTCCCCCCTCACACTGGGCTCAGTCTCTCCCTCTTACAATGGGCTCAGTCTCTCCCACTCACACTGGGCTCAGTCTCTCCCCCTCACTCTGGGCTCAGTCTCTTCCCCCATACTGGACTCAGTCTCTCCCCCTCACACTGGGCTCAGTCTCTCCCACTCACACAGGGCTCAGTCTCCCTCGCCATGCAATAGGCTCAGTCTCTCTCTCTCCCCCGCACTGGGCTCAGTGTCTCTCCCCCTCACACTTAGCAGTCTCTCTCTCCGCTGCACTGTGCTCAGTCTCTCCCCTAGCTCTGGACTCAGTCTCTCCCCCTCACACTTGGCTTAGTCACTTCCCCCACACTGGACTCAGTCTCTCCCCCTCACACTGTGCTCAGTCTCTTCCCGAGCTCTGGGCTCAGTCTCTCCCCCTCACACTGAGCTCAGTTTCTCTCCGCACACTGGGCTCAGTCTCTCCCCCTCACAC
>NW_025132949.1:0-1157 GCF_004010195.1 Chiloscyllium plagiosum
GATGATGTATACATGGGCCACCTTCCCACTGGAATACCCAGTACCTGAGCTGCAACCCCCACATCCTCGCCATCATGTTGGTCTCTTGTTTCAATCTCAACAACATTGTCTATCTCTGCACTACCTCAGCCCCTTGACACAGAAACCCTAATTCCTGCTTGTCCCGTCTCCTACCTCTATGATTCCAATGTCCTCTCCAGATGCCTGAATCCACATTCCATAAACCCCAACATTGTCTGATATGGAGTGGGCCCTTCCCTGTCTTACCCATCTGTCATTCCAGAATGACCCCTGACCTCACTGCCAGCCAATTACCTCCATGGCCTCCCTCCTCCCTCACTGTGTCTTGCTGCAGACTCACATTCCCTCCCTCCCCCTTCCATCTTCTGTCTCTGGTCTCCTGCCCATTGCTGCTTCCTCCATCCCACCATTGACAGCACAGCCTTCAGACCCCGACAGCGTGCTCTCTCACCTCTTGCCCTTCATCCATCCTCCTCTCAGTGGTTGTGCTATTGAATATTCAACCCCGTCGCTTTCGGTTCGATATTCCCTTGCCACTGATTTGATTATGCCATTTATTTCAGTAAATCTAGTTGGTTCAAGAGCGTTTTGCTTGAGAAAACACTCTTCTGTAAACTGGGTTGTCTGTTTCCCCTCGTCTTTGTGTAAAGGTGAGACTAAGTGTGTGTAAGCTCTTATACAGCACAGACAGAGGTCACTGGGCCTATTATGACTGTTAGTCAAATTAGTCCAATGAGTCCCATTTACCCAGCCCTTCCTGTATAACTCTGCAATTGTTTCCTTTTCAGCTATTTCTCCAATGCCCTTTTGAAAGTTGCTGTTGAATTCACTTCCACTCACCTTGCAGACAGTCACCGTGAACTCGCTGGATAAAAATTTTCCTATCTTCTCTCTTTTTCTTCAGACTCTTTTTGAAATGTGTGCCCTCTGGTTACTGACCCTCCTGCCTGGAGAAACAATTTGTCCTGTATTTACTGCATCCAAACTCTCTTATTATGAACCCTTCATTGAGTGAGACCTATTTCCAGCACAGAGGGAGAACATTCAGCCTGTCAGGTAAATGCTGTCAATCCAGTCAGTCCCACCCCCTCCCCTACTCGATCCCCAGGGCCTTGCAGGTTTATTTCCATCAAGAG
>NW_025132950.1:0-1157 GCF_004010195.1 Chiloscyllium plagiosum
ACCTGCTCAGTGACACCCCAAGTTTGAGATCCCTCAGGGTCACTCAACTCCTGACCTCATTACAGCCTGGTTTCAAACATGGACAAAAGAGCTGAATTCAGTGGGGTGGGGGGTGGAGGTGTGGGCTGGGGGTGGGTGTGGGTAGAGTGACAGCCTTTGACATCAAGGCTGCATCCAACTACGTGTGCCATCAAGAAGCCCTCGCAAACATGGGTATCAGGGGTCAAACTCTTTGTTGGTTAGAGTCATACCTGACAGATAGGAAGATGGTCATTGTTGTTGGAGGTCAGCCATCTCAGCTCCAGGACATCTCTGCAGGAGTCTCTCAGGGTAGTGTCGAAGCCCCAACCATCTTCAGCTGCTTCATCAATGACCCTCCTCCCATCAGAAGGTCCGAAATCGGGATGTTTGCCGATGATTGCACAATGTTCATCTCCACTCATGACTCCTCAGATACTGAAGCAGTCTGTGTCCAAACGCAACAAGATCTGGACAATATCCAGGCATGGGCTAACAATTGGCAAGTAACATTCGTATCACACAAATGCCAGACTATGACCGTCACCAATAAGAGACAATCTAACCACTGCGCCTCGACATTCAATAGTGTTACGACTACCAACATCCTGAAAGTTATCATTGACCAGAAACTCAACTGGATTCACCACATAAACACAATGGCTATGGTTAGAGGCTTGGAATAACTCACCTCCTGATTCCCCAAAGCCTGTCCACCATCTACAAGGCACAAGTCAGGAGTGGGATGGAATACGCCCCATTACCTGGATGGGTGCTGCTCCAATAACACTCAGAAAGCTCAACACCATCCAGGAAAAGGCAGCTGATTAGATTGGCACCACATCCACAAACATCCACTTCCTCCATCGCTGACGATCAGAAGCAGTGTGTACTGTCTACAAGATGCACTGCAGAAATTCACTAAAGATCATCAGACAGCACCTCCAAACCCATGCCTACTTCCATCTAGAAGGACAAGGGCAGCAGATACATGGGAACACCACCATCCTCAAATTCCCCTCCAAGGCAGTCACCATCCTGACTTGGAAATATTTCACAGTTCTTTCACAGTCGCATGGTCAGAATCGTGGAATTCCCTCCCTAATGGCATTGTGGGTCAACCCACAACAGGTAGTCTG
>NW_025132951.1:0-540 GCF_004010195.1 Chiloscyllium plagiosum
CTTTGAATTGCCCTAATTTGCTGTACTGCCCTGCTGGTGTCCCTGTTGTTGTCGGGTTGCGCGAGGCAGTCGAATGGCCCCATCCGTTTTGGTGTAGTGAACAGCCCATTCCCGTCCAAGTTACCACGCTAAATTAAAGTGTCCGTCCAGCTCGTCGTTTGATTGTGCAACGTGAAAACGTGAGCATAAGTAAGGTCTACACGGCAAGCGTTTCGTTCTCTGCTAATGGAATGCCGGACGAGGAGTCCCCGACCTCCCTTAAGTGGACAATGACATCGAGCAAGTGCTTAGCTGCTCTGCAGACACTAGATAACAGCCCAAATTCGGCGTGCACTCTTGCACTGGCCGTTATTTCATCCTTCACGGTGCTGTCCAGCCATTTTTTTGCAGTCTGAAGCGGTGTCCCAGGGTTGGATGGGGATGTCAATAACAGGGCTAATGGTCACCCAGTGGGTTATATTCGCAAGCTGTAATATGGTCTGCACATCTTGGGACAGACAGTTGTATATACAGGAAATTTCGAGGACCCAATTGTAGAAC
>NW_025132951.1:580-1157 GCF_004010195.1 Chiloscyllium plagiosum
CCTGTTAATTTCGGCAAGCAGTCGGGCTTCATGTGAGTTTGGAGTTATCATTTGTTTTGGGCAGCAGCCGTAATTCATACTGCCGCTGGTAATGTGTCCCATTGCGGTCTTGCTATGTAATGCATGGCAACAAATTTGAGCCACTTCATTCAGGCCCAAAGGGTCTGGCTTTGAAGACAGTATGAGAAACTTCGGGAACTGCGGAGCATAGGGTGGTGTGGCCGGATCTGGAATTATTGGGGTCTCAGTATCGGTTTTATTGCAGCAGTCTTTCGCCTTCGCGGCCTGATACTGCTGGGCAACCTGTCGAAACTTTGCAAGACACTTCAGCATATCTAGAGGGTCACAGGAGGGGTCATTGTGCCCTCCCATAATGGCCGTGGTCCAATAATCAAGCTCATCGAATATCAGGAACCCCCCCACACACACACACACACAATATGGCCAGTTCCATTGTGGCCATCTTTAAAAGTCTCCTATAAAGTGGAGAAACTGAGGACTGCCGATGCTGGAGATCAGAGCAGAAATGGTGTTGCTGGAAAAACGCAGCAGGTCAGGCAGCATCCAAAGAGGACAG
>NW_025132952.1:0-1157 GCF_004010195.1 Chiloscyllium plagiosum
GAACGGTAGATTGAGTCAGGGCTGACCGAGTTAAATGTCCGGCCGGTATTAAGTGACAGATCAGCACCATCTTCCCCGGAACTGATGAGGTTCTCAATGTTGGTCCCTCTCTCATTCCCACCTGGTTCAGAGTCGTCTACAGACCTGAAAACCTAACACTGGGTTCCTAAGTCCAACCATTGACCTCGATTAGGAATTAGCTACACATACCTCCAGACCAGCAATTCCTCAAACACTAAACTCACGTGGTCAATGGATGGAGAGGGAATTCTCCAACCTCCAGCCCCACCACCAGCCCCCATCCCCACATCAACCTGGGGACCAATAACCCAGGGATTGTCCGACCAATCTCCCAGACTGGTATGGAAATGTTCACAGGCAAATCAACTAGCATCACTTGGAAAAGTTTAGGGTGACGAAGAGAAGGTGGGATGGGTCTGGTAAAGATTCTGACAAACTTGATTGAGTTGTTGGCGTGAGTGATGGAGATGACTGATGAGGGGCAGATTAATTGCAGTTTATCAACTTTCAAAATGCCTTTGATAAAGCGATCGATTTATTGGCAAGATGTAGCTGAGGCTGAAGAGGCAGTACAGACCTGGAGAAAGTGCAGAGAGCAGAAGGTCGCTGTGATGGTGAAGTTACACACTTGCTCAGGAACTGGGAACCATCCCAGTGCAGCAACCTGGAAATATTGGGAGCACATCGGAAATGCAGATTATTTTGGTATTTCACCACACAGAGGTCGGTCAACCCAGAGGAATTCTCATCTCGTTGCGAGGTGACTGAGTCTTTGAAATCTGTTCCACGATGTCACTGACGGGAAGATACAAAAGGCATTGAGGGAATGAGCTCAGTTAGTCAGTGTTCCTGACCTTCAGGCTCCAAATGTTCCGTTTGAGAAAGGCCCAGGTCCATTGCTGTACGGACTGGGTACAACAACTGCCAAAACTCTGTGCCTCTGGGCAACACCCTTAGTGCGAAGGGCCCAGGTCCATTGCTGTACGGACTGGGTACAACAACTGCCAAAACTCTGTGCCTCTAGGCAACACCCTTAGTGCTGACCCTGCACCGAAACCTGTCCCTCACCCCTGGTGGCACCACGCCCTGGTCTCCATTGCCCTCAGTGCCAGCTCATGGAGCCATTCACCATCACC
>NW_025132953.1:0-1157 GCF_004010195.1 Chiloscyllium plagiosum
GTGTCACTGAGATTGACCACTGTCCGCACAGGGTAAATGTGCATCCCTGGGAGTGAATGCTGTCTGGAGATAGTCAGTGTGTCCATGAGAGAGCAAGAGAGAGCGTGACTGGGGGGAGAGAGCGAATGATCGTTATCCAGAGAGGGTCAGTGTGTGTCTTTGAAAGAGTGACAACTGTCTGAGAGAGAGATTGTGTAACTACTATACGGAGAGGGTAATTGTGTGTCCTGAGAGAGTGACCACTGTCTGAGAGGGTCTTTGTGTCCCAGAGAGAGTGACAACTGTCCGGAGGTGGCCAATATGTGTCCCTGATAGAGTGACCACTCTTTGGAGATGGCCAGTGTGTCTCTGAGAGAGTGACCACTGTCTGGAAAGGGTCAGTGTATGTTCCTGAGAGAGAGAGAGAGAGAGACCACTGTCCAGAGAGGGTCAATGTGTCCCTGAGCATGGGACCACTGTTCAGAGAGGGTCAGTCTGTGTCCCTGAGGGAGAGAGAGAGAGAATGTGTGACCACTGTCTGCAGAGGGTCATTGTGCCCCTGAAAGAGACCATTGTTTCGCAAAGGTAGGTGTGTGTCCCTGAGAGAGAGTGACCATTGGCGAAGGTCAGTGTGTGACCCTGAGAGACAGAGATCACTATCTGGAGAGAGAGAGGGACTGACCACTGTCCGGAGAGGGTTAGTGCGTGTCTCTGAGAGAGAGCACGTGTGACCTTTGTTTGGAGAGGGTCACTGTATCCCTGAGAGAAAGAGAGAGTGACCACTGTCCGGAGGGGGGCCAGTGTGTGTCACTGACAGTGACCACTGTCTGGAGATGGTCAGTGTGTGTTCCTGAGAGAGTGACCACTGTCCGGAGGGGGGCCAGTGTGTGTCACTGAGAGTGACCACTGTCCAGAGGGTGGCCAGTGTATGTCCCTGAGAGAGTGACCACTGTCCAGAGGAGGGACAGTGTGTGTCCCTGAGAGAGTGACCACTGTCTGGAGGGGGCCAGTGTGTGTTACTGAGAGTGACCACTGTCCGGAGGGGGGCCAGTGTGTGTCCCTGAGAGAGTGACCACTGTCTGGAGGGGGGCCAGTGTGTGTCCCTGAGAGATTGACCACTGTCTGGATAGAGGCCAGTTTGTGTCACTGAGAGTGACCACTGTCCGGAGGGGGGCCAG
>NW_025132954.1:0-1157 GCF_004010195.1 Chiloscyllium plagiosum
GTTGTGGCCCTTTTGAACAGTGAAATGATGCAACTTCTTTTGTGTGTGTTGGGTGGTTGCTTTCGTATTTCAGGACTTGGTCTGTGTGTGTGGCTTTCATGTATACCTTTGTGGTGAAATCTCCATTCTGTGTTCTCTGTGCCGTCACATCTAGGATTGGGAGTTGGTTGTCCTTTTCTTCCTCTCTAGTGAATCGGAGTCCTGTGAGTGTGGCGTTGATGACCCGGTGTGTGTTCTCAATTTCTGTGTTTTTAATGATTACAAAGGTGTCATCCATATATCTGACCCAGAGTTTGGGTTGAATTTGCGGTAAGACTGTTTGTTCTAATCTTTGCATTACTGCTTCTGCTATGAGTCCCGAGATCGGTGAGCCCACGGGTGTGCCGTTGATTTATTCATATATTTGGATGTTGAATGTGAAGTGTGTTGTGAGGCACAGCTCCAGTAGTTTGTGTATGCAGTCTTTGTTGATAGGTTCACCGTCCTGTTGTCTGTTCTGTCTGTCCAGCAGTTTAGCTATTGTTTCTTTGGCTAGGGTTTTGTCGATCGAGGTGAACAGTGCCGTGACATCGAATGAGACCATAGTTTCTTCCTTGTCTGTGTGTATATTTCTGATGATGTCCAAGAATTCCTGTGTTGGTGGTACAGAGTGTCTGGATCCGCTGATCAGGTGTTTCAGTTTCTGCTGTAGTTCTTTAGCCAGTTTGTGTGATGGTGTCCCGGGTAGTGATACGATGGGTCTGAGTGGGATGTCTGGTTTGTGCACTTCAGGTAGTCCATAGAATCTGAGGGTGTTGTTGCTTTCAGGTTTCATTCTCTGTAGGTCAAACCTGGTTATCTGTCTGTTTTTTTTGTAGGTTCTTCAGTATGTAATCCTATTGGTGAGCTGTGGCATGGGGTCAAACTCCCCCTTTTGTTAAGTGTTGGTATCTGCAAGTAGTTGTTGCGCTTTTTGGATGTACTCTGACCCAATATACCAGCCAATGCAGCGGACAGCTGGTACTGACAACCGGAAGCGGCAGATACAAATCGCTATAAATGCCGGAGGAATCATCACAGAAACGCATCACAGGAGGCTCTCAAGCACTGAGGATTTCACCTAGACAGGGGACGAAACGCCTGCAACACAAATTCCCGGCTCGGCGAACAGATCCACA
>NW_025132955.1:0-1157 GCF_004010195.1 Chiloscyllium plagiosum
ATCTCTGACAGTACACTAATACTCGGAAAAACTACATTTGTGAAGAATTGCACTACCATGCATCCCCGTGAATCTTTAGATGGAGGTGCACATAGTCGATCATCAAATGCTTCAATGATCACTCAGCTTTTGGTATGTGTCCGAGAGAGGTATCTATCCCCTTTCTTTTATTACTTTCAGCACAGACATTACATTGTGACAATATGTAATCCACTGAGGCTTGCAAGTAAGGTGACCCGAACCCGTCCTTTCTTACCTTCCTCTGTATTTCACATCGAGCACGGTGATACAACACATGTGCCTCAGATTTGAGAATGGTCAGCACAGGGGTCGGTGTCACCACAAACCTCCTCTGTGCTCCACAGGCCTTCTGGGTTTCGCCTGGCTCCCATTTGTCTCACAGTATTTGTTAAGCTATTACTTTGAATCGCAATGACGTCTGGTATTGTAGGTTCTGGATCTAAACACATCTGGGGCGCAATGAAAACTCAAGTGCACACAGAGGCCATTCTGGTCGCTTCATCTCCTGTCTGATTACCCTTAACCACCATATAACTGCCTTTTTGTGTGTCTAGCACTTTATAATAGCTAGCGATGCTGGCTTACTTAACATGGTTGCTACCTCAACAATCTGTAGGTAATGTTGTATGGGAACTCTGTTGCTCTTCCTGAAACTCCTCACACAAACTTCCTCTCTCCTCCCCGAACACACTATGTCCTCCTCTGCCACTCTCTCTCTCTCCATGCCTTCCACTCTCTCTATCTCTCCTCCCCGGTACATACTCACTCTCCTCACCTGCCACACATTCTCTCTCTCGTCACCTGCCACACATATTCGCTCTCTCCACCTCTGCCACTCACCCTCCCTCCTCGTCTGTCAAACTGTCTCTCTCTCCTTCCCAGCCACATTCTCTCCTCTCCGCCATACTGTCTCTACTCCTCTTCCACAAATTCCATCTCTCCTCGCCTGCCACAAACAGGAAAGAGAGGGAGTGTGGCAGGTGGGATGAGAGAGAGAGAGTATCTCTGTGGCAGGGGAGGAGACAGTGATTGGCAGTTGAGGATGGAGAGGGGTTGGCAGGGAAGTGGAGAGACAGAGTGTGGCTGATGACGGGAGAGTGTGGTGGGTTAGGAAGAGAGCGTGGCAGGTGAGGAAA
>NW_025132956.1:0-1157 GCF_004010195.1 Chiloscyllium plagiosum
TCCCTACTCTCAATCTTTTCTGTACTCGAACTACAATTTTGGTTCCCACCCCGATGCTGGATTAGTTTGAACTCACCCCAATAGCCTTAGCGAATTTCCCACCAAGGATATTGGTCCCCATCTGGTTCAGATGAAGACCAACCTGCTTTTGGAGATCCAACCTACCCCAGAAACAGACCCAATTATCAAAGAATCCAAAACCCTCCCTCTTGCACCATCCCTGTAACCACGTGTACAACTCCTCTCTCTCCCTATTCCTTGCGTCACTATCACGTGGCACGAGCAACACACCAAACACAGCAACTCTGTTCGTCCGAACTCTAAGCTTCCATCCTAGCCCCCAGAATTTCTGCCTTAAATCCCCTTCTCTCTTCCTACCTATGCCGTTGGTGCCGATGTGGACCTCGACTTGGGCTGCTCCCCCTCCCCGTCCCCCTTAAGGATTCCAAAAACATGATCAGAGACATCACGAACCCTCGCACATGGGAGGCACCACACCAACCGCGAGTCTCTCTCGTCGCCACAAATCCTCCTATCTCTCCCCCTTTTCGATGGAGTAACTGTCTTTCGCATTCACTGTTCACTCTGACCCCGAATTCTCACTGTATCCCGTTAACGTACTTCCACTTTCCGAATATGAACCCAACTGCAAATAGTTCCTCCGAATCTGTGTTTGCCAGATCCTGTCTCGTTATAGTGATAATGCCCAGTGACAGTGATATTGTAACGAATCGGGTGTTTCCCCAAATTTGGCCACTTCGCTTCTGCCCTATCCTTATCTCATTCCAAAATGACTTTGAAACCAAGTGTCCACGATCGCCAAATCACGATAAAAATCCTCATGTCTGTCACCTTGTCCAACACTTACAGCCCACTGAGTCTGTATTATCCAGCCCTTCCTGACCTCCCCATCTGTTTACTTATTTGCAGCCTCTCCAGCACATGGTGTCACTGTAACTTTCACCAGTTCCGACAGCACTCCTCCGTCCTGTCGTCTAGCACCTCATTACCTCTCACCTTCCACCGTCCATTTCACCTCCCTGTCTGCACAGAGTCCTCCAGTTCCTGCAGAGTTTCCAGCCAATTCTCCCTTTGTGTAACGTTCTGAACCACTTGAACGCTCCCGTGATCTGTATCCTTGCCCTCTCTCTCTCTTG
>NW_025132957.1:0-1157 GCF_004010195.1 Chiloscyllium plagiosum
ACGAACGTCACCTCTGCCTTCGCGAATTCAGTTGTCTTTAAGTTTATTATAAAGTTTGCTTCTTGTAAACGTTCAACATGCTCTGGCAGCTGCAACACGTGAGCTTTCAATCACTTGCTAAAAATCACTACATCATACAGATAAACTACACAATTTGTCCATCTGACCATAACTCTGTTCCTGAGTCCCTAAACCTGGCATTGAAGGGGATTCCTATCACTGGTGACAATACTAATACGTCATTCCCACAGGAAATCGTCAAAATTTCAGAGTTTTTATCTGCCACGTGCTTCAATCTGTACTGTGCCCTTCAGGTGTTGTTTAGCTAACTCACCTACTCCATCTAATCTCTCCCTCACCTCACATATATAATCCGAGTGTGAGATCTGTGACTTCGGTCCTGTCAATTTATATTCAATTAATTCCAAAGGACCTCTGACTTCAAATATTAACTCAAAGGACGTAAACTGAGTAGATTTATTTGGGGCAAGTAATTTTTGTCTAATGGCAAACAATTTAATGAGACACCTTCATTCCAATCATTCCGGTAATCCTGACAGTACGCTGTTAATATGGTCTTCAGCGCCTGATGCTAACTTTCCAAGTGTGCCTGGGATTCAGGATGGGACACCCTTGATTTGAAGTGCTGTATGCCTAAGCTATCCATGACTTCCTTAAACTATCCATGACTTCCTTGAACAGCTGAGCGGTAAAATGAGACCTTGGTCTGACTGAATCTCTCTGCGGAGCCCACAGTGAGTAAAGAAAGCTACCAACTCCTCCACCTCCCTTTTTACCTTCACACTCCATAATAGTTAAAAATCACACAACACCAGGTTATAGTGCAACACTTTTAATTGGAAGCACACTAGCTTTCCGAGCGATGCTCCTTCATCAGGAAATTGCACAATCACCTGATGAAGGAGCGTCGCTCCGAAAGCTAGTGTTCTTCCAATTAAAACTGTTGGACTATAACCTGGTGTTGTGTGATTTTTAACTTTGTACACCCCAGTCCAACACCGGCATCTCCGAATCATGACTCCATAATAGAATTGCCTCTGGGAATCTGGTAGACACATCCATTATGGCTAGCAAATATTGGTTTCCCCTTTTATTTTAGATAAGGGAGCTACACAACTAATCATAACCCACATGAA
>NW_025132958.1:0-1157 GCF_004010195.1 Chiloscyllium plagiosum
TTTAAACAAACAGCACTCAGTCACTTCCTTGAAATGAGGACACTCTAAATCTCCTGGTAATTTATGTGTATTTATCCACCCAGCACGTAGTCTGAGCTCGAAACTGAGGAGATTCTAAATCTCTTAGTAATATATATATTTAATTAACCCACCAGCACAAAGACAGTGCCCTAAACTGAGGAGACTCTAAATTTCTGGTTATATATATTTAAACAGACAGCACAGAGACAGTGCCCTTTACTGAGGAGAATCTAAATGTCCTGTTGTTTTGAAATTAGTCAGCCAGCATAAAGTCAGTGCTGACTCTGTGCTGGCTGATTAAATGAATATATGTAACCAGGAGATGTAGAGTTAGCTCATTATAGAGCACTATCTCTGTGCTGGCTGGTTAAATACATGTCTACATCCAGGGGATTTAGTGTCTCCTCAGTTTAATGCACTGACTCTATGCTGGCTGAGTCAGTCACCTAACATGAGGAGACCCTAAATCTTCTGGGTATATTTACTCATTTAACCACCCAGCACAGAGTCAATGCTGTAACCAGAG
The DNA here is from genome assembly GCF_004010195.1 of Chiloscyllium plagiosum. Lineage (NCBI taxonomy): Eukaryota > Metazoa > Chordata > Chondrichthyes > Orectolobiformes > Hemiscylliidae > Chiloscyllium > Chiloscyllium plagiosum. The sequence continues at coordinate 548 of NW_025132958.1, forward strand.
GAGAATCTGAATCAGCTGGTTTTATATATATATTTATTCCATCAGCCAGCAGAAACTCAGTCCCATTCAATGAACGAGGCTCTGATCTCCAGGTCATATATATTTAACCAGCCAACAGCAAGTCAGTGCCCCAAACTGAGGAGACTATAATTCTCCTGGTACTATATATTTAACCAGCCAACACAGAGTCAGTTCCCTAAACTGAGGAGAATCTGAATCTAATGGTTATATATATTTTTTTAATTAGCCAGCAGAATGTTAATGCCCTAACCTGAGGAGACTCTAAAACTCCTGTTTATATGTATTTATTTAACTAGCCAGCACAGTCTCAGTGCCCCATAATGAGCAGACTCCAAATCTTATGTGATATATATAAAAACCATCCAGCACAGAATCAGTGCCCTAAACTGGACAGACTCTAAATCTCCTGGTTTTACAAAAATTTATTAAACCATCCAGCACAGAGTCAGTCCCTAGTCTGAGGAGACTCTAAATATCCTCGTTATATATTTTTAAACGAACAGCATAGAGTCAGTGCCCTAAACTGAGGAGACTCTAAATATCCTGGTTATATATATTTAAACGAACAGCATAGAGTCAGTGCCCTAAA
>NW_025132959.1:0-1157 GCF_004010195.1 Chiloscyllium plagiosum
TTCTGGTTTACTCCTACATTCCAAAGTTGGGTTTTGTAAATGAGCCATTGGAAAAACAGGGGTCACACAGATTGGGTGAGGGGATGAGTCTGGGTGGGATGCTCTTCAGAGACTTTGTGTGGACTTGTTGGGCCAATTGGCCTGTTCCCACACTGTAGGGGTGCCAATTTATTCTATTTAACTTCCAAAAGTTGATTGGGGTGGATATTTGCAGGTAATGTGATGGCTTGAAAGTAGGAAGCCTTCAAAGATGAAAATCCAGAGATAGTGTGTTCCTGTTAGGGTGAAGCGCGAGGCTGGTAGAAATGCCGGATGAAATGACAAGTTGAGGTTCTGGTCAAGAAAAAGAAGGAAGCGTATGTCAGGTATAGACAGCAGGGATTGAATGAATCCTTCGAGGAATATAAGGGCAGTAGGAGTATACTTAAGAGGGAAATCAGGAGGGCAAAAAGGAGACATGAGGTAGCTTTGGAAAATAGGGTAAAGGAGAATCCAAAGGCATTCTACAAATACATTAAGGACAAAACAGTAACTGGGGAGAGATTAGGGCCTCTTAAAGATTAGCAAGGCCAGTTATGTGTGGAACCGCAGGAGACGGAGGAAATACTAAACAAGCATTGTGCCTCAGTGTTTACTGTGGAGAAGGATATGGAAGATAGAGAACATGGGGAAATAAATAATGATGTCTTGAAAAGTGCCCATATTACAGAGGAATCCTTAAAATGCATAAAGGTGGATGAATCTCCAGCACCTGATCAGGTATACCCTCAAACTTCGTAGAAAGCTAAGGAAGTGGTTGCAGGGCCACTTGCTGAAATAATCGTATCATCAATAGCCATAGGTGGGGTACCCGAAAACGGGAGGTTGGCTAATGTGGTGCACTATTTAAGAAAGGTGGTAAGGAAAATCCAGGGATCTATAGAGCAGTGAGCCTGACATCAGTGGTGGGCAAGTTGTTAGAGGGGATTCTGAGGTGCAGGATTTACATGTACATGGAAGGACAAGGACTGATTAGGGATAGTCAACATGGCTTTGTGCGTGTCTTACTAGTTTGAATTTTTTGAAGAAATGACGAAGAGGATTCATGAAGGCAGAATTGTGGACGTTGACTATATGAATTGCATTACGGCGTTTGGCAAAGTTCCACATGGTAGACT
>NW_025132960.1:0-1157 GCF_004010195.1 Chiloscyllium plagiosum
GGTCAGCAATACAGGACAAGCATCAATATTCTCTCCTCCCACTTTGCCAGGATAAGTGTCACCATATTCTTCTGCTCCCTCGCACTCGCTGTATATCTTTTTTAACACATACCTCCGAACAAGGCTCACACTCTATCTTCAAATAAGGCTCAAGCACGACCACACTCACTGTTGACTTCAGCCACTTTCTTCCCCCACTTTTTCTGTCACTGACGCAATAGCGCCGCACAATAATACCACTGCATGGATACAACACTGTGGTCAGACTCCCTCCGGACATCTCACCCTTCCCCTCTTCCCCTATACCAGCATTGACAGCAGGGAAACCCACTCCCACCCTCACTTCGTCCCATCTCTTCTCCCATTCCAGGAGAAACATCCTGGAATATGACATAAAGGGCCAAGCCGGGTTTTAGAGTGCCCGATATCCGTTCCCTCACCCTCTACCTCGAGATGTGGGGAGGATCCTGGAAAGAGCCAGAGAGGACCAGGACACCTTGTGTGGAGATTCTGAAACATTGACGTCCCACCAACCAAGTAAGCAGCAATGTTCAGTAAAGAGCAATTCTCATTTTAAACTCGCTGGCATTTCCAATCTCATCTCTCTCACTTTTCAGGCTTAGTTAAAAGCATTAATGAAAGACTAAAAATAAAAATAATGTTTATTCTCTTCAGTAAAAATGTTAAAAAGAAAAAAAATAAACGATTTAAGTTCATTACGAAATATCGAAAACATGACGTTCATTCAAAATTATGGGCAATCCCTAGTAAATACTCGACATAATTTCTCTCACTAAATCTTCTTACGAGTGTTTGTATTCTAGCATCTGCTTCTTTAATTTCAACGGAATATCGTGCCCTGCTATCAAATGCTCAAAGCAAATGTCCCCTCCTGTCTGAACTTTTAGTAAACTGTCAATATATTTTCAAATAACTGGATGTTCCACATCAAGTTCGCATTGTCATCTCCTGTGGGCAGCTTCTGCATTATTGTTTATTTTTTCCTCATTGTTTAAAGTTCTTTCATATAAATTCCTCATTCCAGATGGTAAAAGCAGTGAACGCCGACCATTTCCTCTGCGTACTCTTCTACCTTCATAGTTATTCTCGAACCAGTCCAGCAACGGTTGCAATTAATCTAGAAGCGCATCAGACAA
>NW_025132961.1:0-1157 GCF_004010195.1 Chiloscyllium plagiosum
GAGAGCACAGTGACTGGATACAGAAACACTCCTTCAGGGAGGACAGTGACTGGGTACAGAAACACTCCTACAGGGAGCACAGTGACTGGGTACAGAAACACTCCTCAGGGTGCAAAGTGACTGGGTGCAGAAACACTCCTTCAGGGAGCAAAGTGACTGGGTACACAGACACTCCTTCAGAGAGCACAGTGACTGGGTACAGAAACACTCCTTCAGGGAGCACAGTGACTATGTACAGAAACAATCCTTCAGAGAGCACAGTGACTGGGTACAGAAACACTCCTTCAGAGAGCACAGACAGTGACTGGGTACAGAAACACTCCTTCAGAGAGCACAGTGACTGGGTAGAGAAACACTCGTTCAGATAGCACAGTGACTGGGTACAGAGACAATCCTTCAGGGAGCACAGTGACTGGGTACAGAAACACTCCTTCAGAGAGCACAGTGACTGGGTACAGAAACACGCCTTCAGTGAGCACAGAGACTGGGTACAGAAACACTCCTTCAGGGAGCACAGTGACTGGGTACAGAAACACTCCTTCAGTGAGCACAGTGACTGGGTACAGAAACACTCCTTCAGAGAGCACCGTGACTGGGTACAGAAACACTCCTTCAGTGAGCACAGAGACTGGGTCCAGAGACACTCCTTCAGAGAGCACAGTGACTCGGTACAGAAATACTCCTTTAGAGAGCTCAATGACTGGGTACAGAAACACTCCTTTAGAGAGCACAGTGACTTCGTACAGAAACACTCCTTCAGTGAGCACAGTGACTTGGTACAGAAACATTCCTTCAGAGTCCACAGTGACTGGGTACAGAAACACTCCTTCAGAGAACACAGTGAATGGGTAAAGAAACACTCCTTCAGAGAGCACAGTGACTGGGTACAGAAACACTCCTTCAGGGAGCACAGTGACTGGGTACAGAAACACTCCTTCAGAGAGCAAAGTGACTGGGTACAGAAACACTCCTTCAGCGAGCACAGTGACTGGACACAGAAACACTCCTTCAGGGAGCACAGTGACTTGGAACAGAAACACTCCTCAGAGAGCACAGTGACTGGGTACAGAAACACTCCTTCAGTGAGCACTGTGACTGAGTACAGAAACACTCGTCCAGGGAGTACAGTGAGTGTGTACAGAAACACTCCTTCAGAG
>NW_025132962.1:0-1157 GCF_004010195.1 Chiloscyllium plagiosum
TAAGTTCAATTTGCCACGTCTCAGCCCAGCTCTGCAGCTTATCTATGTCCCTCTGCAGACTGCAACATCCTACAGCACTATCCACAACTCCACCGACCTTATTGTCATCCACAAATGTACTAACCCATCCTTCTATACGCTCATCTAAGTCATTTATAAAAATGACAAACAGCAGTGGACACAAAACAAATCCTTGTGATACACCACTAGTAACGAACTCCAGGGTGAATATTTCCCATCAGCCACCAGCATCTGTCTTCTTTCAACCAGGCACCATCTGATCCAAACTGCTGAAACACCCTCAATTCCATGCCTCCGTATTTTGTGCAATTTAAGCGACTCTTGGATAGGCACATAGAGGAGAGAACAATAGAGTCAGATAAATGGTCGGCACAACATCGAGGGCTGAAGGGCCTGTACTATGCTGTATTATAGTATGCTCTATGTTAACAGCACAGGTTCAATCCCCACACTGGCTGAGATCATCATGAAGGTCCTACCTTCCCAACCTCACCATTCTCCTGAGGCACGGTGACCCTCAGGTTAAACTCACGGCCCGTTGTTTCTCACTAATGAGAGAGCAGCCCTATGGTCCACTGGGACTATGGCGATTTTACTGAAAGAATATATACCCAAGTCAGGATGGTGAGTGGCTTGGAATGGAACATGCAGATCATGGTGTTCTCATACATCTACTGCCTTTGTCTTTAGGAAGGTAGTGATCATAGATGTTGAAGGTGATGTCTACGGAGCATTGGTGAGTCTCTGCATTGTCAATGATACTCAGTACTGCCAATGAGCACCAGTGGTGGATAGACAATGTTTGTAGATGTGGTGCCGATCAAACTGGTTACTTCATCGTAAAAGAGAAAATGTTGGAGAAACTCAACAGGCCTGGTGTAACTGTGAAGAGAGAAAGAGAATGAATGTTTCCAGTCCGACATGACACCTTGTCAGCACTGTTCTGAAGAAGGGTGATATTGGACTCAAAAGTTTAACTTTATGTATCTTTCCAAAGGTGTTGCCAGATTTGCTGAATTTCTCCAGCACTTCCTGATTTCATGTCGGAATTTGAGTGTCTGCGAAATTGTGCTTTTATACGGCTGCTTGGTCATGCTGGGATTCCATTTCTTGAGGGATCTTGGAGATATTTCCAT
>NW_025132963.1:0-1157 GCF_004010195.1 Chiloscyllium plagiosum
GAAGATAGTGTGTAATTAATCTGACTGTGTAGGTTTGAGGCAGTAACTTGTAACTGCATGTGACTTACTTGGATTTAAGGAGAGATCCCATGGCAGACGATTTAAAAACAGAAACTATGGGGTCCAGGTGAATGGAGCAAACAACCCAGAGAAGTGCAAGGCAAGGCATTTGGGGACATCAACAATAGCGAGGAATGCACAATAAATGAGAGTATGGTCAGTGTGGGCAGATAACTGAAGGTAGCTGGAAACATCAATAATCTTGTTACTGCAGCAATTGGCATTATTTCGTCTGTCAGCCAAAGTGCAGAATTTCAGAGCAGGAAGCTTATGCTGGAACTGTATAAATAACGAGTTCAGTCACAGCTTGGGGACTTTGTGCAGTTCTGGTCACCCCTTAATATGCAAGGATGGAATTGGACTGGAGAGGATACAGAGAAGATCCGTTACCCTGTGACAGTGGAAGTGCAGTTATGAGGAAAGATAGGAACGGAGGATGTTGAGAGGAGATTTGATTGGGGTGCACATATTGTCAGGGCCTGGGTAGAAAGGGAGAGAACATCTTGCTCCTGTTGTTGAATTGCGTTACCAGCGGTGAATATTAAAAGCAGTTGGGTGCACATATTGTCAGGGGCCTGGGTAGAAAGGGAGAGAACATCTTGCTCCCGTTGTTGAATTGCGTTACCAGCGGTGAATATTAAAAGCAGTTGGTTGAAATGTTAGCAAAGTGCTGAGGAAGGTTGTTCTTTCACCCAGCGTATGGTCGTGATCTGGGAGTCACAAATGGTAGCGGAGTAGAAGCAGAAACTCTCAGACCATTTTAAAAAAGGTGCCAGGATCGGCACCTGAAGTCCTATCGTCTCTGGGGAGACAGAACTAGGGCTTCAAAAATAACATGACATCTTGTCCAATGTGAACAGTGTACAGAGTGATTTCCTCTGTACTTTGCTATTTTCTGAAGTTTTCAAGGGTTACCAATATCTGATAGGATCAATACGCAGGAATGAGGGGAGAAAGCAGGGAGTAGCAATGTGTGAATTGATTAGCATCACAATAAGACTGATCCCATCCTTTATACACAGTGCACTTCACTGTGTTAGCCTTTTTATCTTTCCTGTGTAAAAGGTAAACCTCTTTGATATATCCAGTTCTGAGTC
>NW_025132964.1:0-1157 GCF_004010195.1 Chiloscyllium plagiosum
GAGGAGTAGGTGAAGCCCTTCCCGCACTGAGTGTAAGTGAACGGCCTCTCCCCTGTATGGACATGCTGGTGGGTCAGCAGTTTGCAAGAATTGCTGAAGGCCTTCCTGCACTCGGGGCAGCTGAAGGGCCTTTCCCCGTGTGGACCCGCTGGTGCTTGTGCAGGTGGGAGGAATACCTGAAGCCCTTCCCACACTGAGATCAGGTGAACGGCCTCTCCCCCGTGTGGATCCGCTGGTGCCTCAGCAGGGTGTAGGATGTGCTGAAGGCCTTCCCGCACTCGGGGCAGCTGAAGGGTCTCTCCCCCGTATGGACCCGCTGGTGGGTCAGCAGGGTGGAAGAATTGCTGAAGGCTTTCCCGAACTCACGGCAGCTGAAGGGCCTCTCCCCCGTGTGGACCCGCTGGTGCCTCAGCAGGTGGGAGGAATGTCTGAAGGCTTTCCCGCAGTCGGTGCAGGGGAATGGCCTCAACCCGGTGTGACAGTGCCGATGAGTCTCCAGGGCAGACGGGAAACGGAAGCCTTTCCCACAGTCGCCACACTTCCACAGTTTCTCCACAGGGAGGGATTCCTCGGGTTTCTCCATGGCCACAGCGTCAGCTGCACACAAACGCGTGGGGAGCCCCTCCCTGCCGTGAAATCCCCTTTCCAGGCCGTATAACTGTTTCAGGCTCCACACACAGTGCGCTGCAACAGTGGGGTCTCTCGTCCTGTCCCAACTGATGCTGAAAACATCCTCAAACAGGAACCAAAAAGCGTTGATCCCTCTCACAGAAATCACAGTCAAAAATAGTTGCTGTCTCGATGGATTGAATGACTGTCAGACATTGACATCAAAGTAAGGACTGCAGACGCTGGAGAGTGAGTCAAAAAATGTGGCGCTGTAAAAGCACAGGGGAGTCAGGCAGCATCCGAGGAGCAGGAGAGTCAATGTTTCGGGCATAAGCCCTTCATCTGTTGATTTTGAAACTTCAGTCTTCAGATCTTCAAATACTCGGCAAAAAAAGAGATTACAAAAGTCATCACTATCAGTGCAGGGTAGAAACTGATAAGAAGTAATTCTACTTTCTGTGGAATATTCTTTTGTTGTTCCACAAAATTGAAAGCATCATCCCACTCTTCCCACCCCCCCTCTGTTCTCGCTCCATTCTAACTCCGAG
>NW_025132965.1:0-1157 GCF_004010195.1 Chiloscyllium plagiosum
ATTTATACAGAGAGATGGGGAAATATTACAGGATACTGTGCGGATTTATACAGTGAGATTGTGACAATTACAGGACAGTGTGCTGATTTATACAATGCGTTGGGGATAATTACAGGACAGTATGGGATTTACACAGAGATTGGGATAATTACAGGACCGAGTGGGAATTCATACAGAGAGATGTGGATAATTACGGGACAGAATGGGATTTAGACAGAGAGATTGGCATAATTACAGAGCAGTGTGCGGATTTATCCAGAGAGATGGAGATAATTACAGGACAGTGTGCGGATATATACAGAGAGATGGAGATAATTACAGGACGTTGTGCGGATTTATACAGAGAGAGGCAGTTAATCACAGGACAGTGTTTGGATTTATACTGAGGAATGGACATAATTACAGGACAGTGTGCTGACTTATACAGAGAGATGGAGATAATTATAGGACAGTGTGCGGATTTATACAGTGAGATGGAGATAATTATAGGACAGTGTGCGGATTTATACAGTGAGATGGAGATAATGACAGGACAGTGTGTGGATTTTTTTCAGAGAGATGGAGATAATTCCAGGAACGTGTGCGGATCTATAGAGAGTAATGGGGTTAATTACCGGACAGTGTGTGGATTTATACAGAGAGATGGGGATAATTCCAGGACAGTGTGTGGATTTATACAGAGAGATGGAGATAATTACAGGACAGTGTTGGGATTTATACAGAGAGATGGAGATAATTACAGGACTGTGTATGGATTTATACTGGGAGATGTGGATAATTACGGGAAAGTGTGCAAATTCATACCGTGAGATGGAGATAGTTACAGGACAGTGTGCGGCTTTATACATGGTTTTATACAAAGAGATGGGATACTTATACGACAGTGTGCGGATTTATACAGAGAGATGGATATAATTACAGGACAGTGTGCAGAATTGTACAGAGAGATGGAGATAAATAAAGAATTGTATTCTGATTTATACTGAGAGATGAATATCATTACTGGACAGTGTGCGGATTTATATAGTGAGATGGAGATAATTACAGGACAGTGTTCTGTCTTATACAGAGAGATGGAGATAATTACAGGACAGTGCGCGGATTTATACAGAGAGATGGAGATAATTTGAGGACTGTGTGTGGATTTATACAGAGAG
>NW_025132966.1:0-1157 GCF_004010195.1 Chiloscyllium plagiosum
TATACTGGAAAAACAAGCGTAGACCTGGCAGCTACCTGCTGAGGGAGGAAAAATTGTATTCACCTCATCCGCCATATATATCCTCCGTCACCGAATGGTGACATTGATGTTGAGATACTGGGAGATGATAGATATGTTTCCCACACCTGGCTGGAGAGTTCCGGATCTGAGAAGCTGAAGGAAACAGTGACCCTAACAGCCCCTGACAGCACCGTCCTCTCCCTGATGTGAAGCTGCAGGTCGTGTTGAAGGAGGTGACACTGCTCTGTGACCAGCTCCTTGTTCAATCAGGGTCCACTCACACTCTGCTTCTGGGTTAAGTGTCGCTTGGGAAGCTATTCTTGGAAAACCTGGAGTGGAAACGGCAGATCCCTTTCCCCACCCACACTCACTCCGCGGATTCAGAGCTTCCCCTATCTCCAGCCCCTGCTCCATTTGTTGTTCACGTTACAGAACCAGATGCTGTAACCACAGTCCCCATACTCCATCCAGAGTTGGTCCCGAAATCCTCAGGTCACCCTGAATGTCTGAGTCAGCTCACAGCTCAACCTCCAGCAAACCACGCCCAGCCCCTACACTAACGTTTCAATAACAGGAGTCAGTAAGAAGCCCCTCAGCTACAAGTCAGACGTCTGCTCCTTTACAATAATACTCAGCGGTTTCCCCGTGTTACTGACTGCACGATCAACTGAGGGGGACAAACACAGGCGGTCAGTGGACAGGCACAGACCAAGTTACAAGGATGTGTGTCAAAGCTGCTGTAAACCCCTGTCCCACACGGAGCGTTACATGGGACACACCGGGAAGTGAACAACAGCCCGACACATAATTTTTTCTTGTTTCTGAGCTTCACAATGGTAGCAATCGATAGACTCGGTAGCCAAAAACCAAGGCCAGGGAAAGGTACAGAGGGGCACAACGATTCATATTAAAGACAAAAACAGATAATTAATTAACTGAGAACATGTTGTGTAAACGTGGAGAAGAAGACAATGGAGTGGGACTACCTGGAGGAGTGGGAGTTTGAAGACTACTGTCACAACAATGAGAAAAGTGAATAAAAACATTGCCAGATCAGCTGAAATGGTTCATTCCATTGGATTCTGAGTCTCCCTGAGAATTATCCCAGACACCATAAGCTGGGAGAAAATGGCAAC
>NW_025132967.1:0-1157 GCF_004010195.1 Chiloscyllium plagiosum
CAGTCATTATTTTCATCACTCACCGATGCTAATTGTTATTTTCATCACTCACCTATTCCAGTCGTTATTTTCACCACTCACCGATTCCGATCATTATTTTTACCACTCACCATTTCCAGTCATTATTCTCGTCACTCACCGATTACGTTCATTATTTTCACCACTCACTGATTCTGGTCATTATTCTCGCCACACACTGATTCCGGTCATTATAATTGCCACTCACTGATTCCGGTCGTTATTCTCGCCACTCACTGATTCCGGTCATTATATTTGCCACTCACCATTTCCGGTTGTTATTTTCACCACTCACCGATTCCAGTCGTTATTTTCACCACTCACCGATTCTGGTTATTGTAATTTATACTCGCCATTTCTGGTCATTATTTTCACCACTCACCAAGTCTGGTCGTTCTTTTCACAACTCACTGATTCCGGTCGTTATTTTCACCACTCACCGATTCCGGTCATTATTTCCACCAGTCACCAATTCCATTCATTATTTTCACCACTCACTGATTCCGGTCGTTATTCTCGCCACTCACTGATTCCAGTCATTATTCTTGCCACACACTGATTCCGGTCATTATTTTCACCACTCACCGATTCCGGTCGTTGATTTCACCACTCACTAATTCCGTTCGTTATTTTCACTACTCACTGACTCCAGTCATTATTCTTGCCACTCACCGATTCCGGTCATTATTTTCACCACTCACCAATTCCGGTCATTATTCTCGCTACTCACCATTTCCATTCATTATTTTCACTACTCAGCGATTCCGGTCTTTATTTTCACCACTCACTGATTCCAGTAATTATTTGCACCACTCACCGATTCCGGTCATTATTTTCATCACTCACCAATGCTAGTCGTTATTTTCATCACTCACCTATTACAGTCGTTATTTTTACCACTCACCGATTCCGATCATTATTTTTACCACTCACCATTTCCAGTCATTATTCTCGTCAGTCACCGATTCCGTTCATTATTTTTACCACTCACTGACTCTGGTCATTATTCTCGCCACACACTGATTCCGGTCGCTATTCTCACCACTCCTCGATTCCGGTCATTATTCTCGCCACTCACCAATTCCAGTCGTTATTATCACTACTCACCGATTCCGGTCGTTATTTTCGCCACTCACCAA
>NW_025132968.1:0-1157 GCF_004010195.1 Chiloscyllium plagiosum
ACTGTGATAGGCCAGAATAATCCAGGGATTAGGTTCTGGAACACAGTGCCTGAGAGTGTGGGATACGGCGGATTAATCCAGAGGTTAGGGTCTGGAACACTGTGCCTGAGAGTGTGGGATAGGCCGGATTAATCCAGTGGCTCGGTTCTGGAACATAGTGTCTGAGAGTGTACGATAGGCCAGGTCAATAGAGGGTTTATTGTTGGAAATACAGTGTCTGAGAGTGTGGGATAGGCCGGATTAATCCAGGGGTTAGGGTCTGGAACACAATCCCTGAGAGAGTGGGACAGGCCGGATTAATCCGGGGATTAGTGTCTGGAACACAGTGCCTAAGAGCGTGGGATACGGCGGATAAATCCAGAGGTTAGGGTCTGGAACACAGTGCCTGAGAGTGTGGAATAGGCCCAATAAATCTAGAGGTTAGGGTCTGGAACACAGTGCCTGAGAGTGTGGGATAGGTGTGAATAATCCAGGGGTTAGGGTCTGGAATACAGCGCCTGAGAGTTTGGGATAGGGCGGATTCATCCAGGGGTGAGGGTCTGGAACACCTGTCTGAGAATGTCGGTTAGGCCGGATTAATCCAGGGTTAGGGTCTGGAACACTGTGCCTGAGAGTGTGGGGGAAGCCCGATTTATCCAGGTGTTAGGGTCTGCAACACAGTTTCTGAGAATGTTGTTTCGGCCGGATTAATCCAGAAGTTAGGGTCTGGAACAGAATGCCTGAGAGTGTGGGATAGGCCGGATTAATCCAGTGGCTCGGTTCTGGAACACAGTATCTGAGAGTGTACGATAGGCCGGATAAATCCAGTGTTTATTGTCGGGAATACAGTGTCTGAGAGTATGGTGGTGGTCTGTTTAATACAGGGGTTAGTGTCTGGAACACAGTGTCAGAGAGAGTAGGATAGGCCGGATTAATCCAGGGGTTAGGGTCTGGAACACAATGCCTGAGAGTATGGGATAGGCCAGATCAATCCAGGGGTTAGGCTCTGGAACACACTGCGTGAGAGTGTGCGGGAGGCTGGATTTATCCAGGAGTTAGGGTCTGGAACACAGCATCTGAGAATGTGGTTTCGGCCAGATTAATCCACGTGTTAGGGTCTGGAACACAGTGTCTGAGAAAATGGAATAGGCCGGATTAATCCAGTGGCTCGGTACTGA
>NW_025132969.1:0-1157 GCF_004010195.1 Chiloscyllium plagiosum
AGGGTGGATTGGCCATGCTAAATTACCCCATAGAGTTCAGGGTTGTGTAGGTTAGGGTGGATTGGCTATGCTAAATTACCCCACAGTGTTCAGGGATGTGTAGGGTTAGGGTGCATTGGCCATGCAAAATTACCCATAGTGTTGTGGGATGCGTAGTTCAGGGTGGATTGGCCATGCTAAATTACCCCATAGTGTTCAGGGATGTGTAGGTTAGGGTGGATTGGACATGCTAAATTACCGCATAGTGTTGAGGGATGTCTAGGTCAGGGTGCATTGGCCATGCAAAATTACCCATAGTGTTGAGGGATGCGTAGTTCAGGGTGGATTGGCCATGCTAAATTACCCCATAATGTTCAGGGATGTGTAGGTTAGGGTGGATTGGCCATGCAAAATTACCCATCGTGTTCAGGGATATGTAGGTTAGTTTGGATTGGCCATGCTAAATTCCCCACAGTGTTCACGGATGTGCAGATGAGGGTGGATTGGCCATGCTAAATGACCCCATAGTGTTCAGTGATGTGCAGATGAGGGTGGATTGGCCATGCTAAATTCCCCATAGTGTTCAGTGATATGCTGGTGAGGGTGGATTGGCCATGCTAAATTACCCCATAGTGTTCAGGGATGTGCAGGTTAGGGTGGATTGGCCGTGCTAAATTACCCCACAGTATTCAGGGATGTGTAGGTCAGGGTGGATTGGCCATGCTAAATTACCCCATAATGTTCAGGGATGTGCAGGTTAGGATGGATTGGCCATGATAAATTTCCCCACAGTGTTCAGGGAAGTGTAGGTTAGGGTGGATTGGGCATGCTAAATTACCCCATAGTATTCAGGGATGTGCAGGTTAGGATGGATTGGCCATGCTACATTTCCCATAGTGTTCAAGGATGTGTAGGTTATGGTGGATTGGCCATGCTAAATTACCCATAGTGTTGAGGACTGCGTAGTTCAGGGTGGATTGGCCTTGCTAAATTAACCCTCAGTGTTCAGGGATGTGTAGGTTAGGATGGATTGGCCGTGCCAAATTACCCCATAGAGTTCAGTGATGTGTAGGTGAGGTTGGATTGGCCATGCTAAATTACCCATAGTGCTCAGCGATGTGTATGTTCGGGTGGATTGGCCATGATAAATTACCCCATAGTGTTCAGGGATGTGCAGG
>NW_025132970.1:0-321 GCF_004010195.1 Chiloscyllium plagiosum
TTTTGAGATAAATGTTGTGGGGGATGGGGATGGTTAAACAATAGGTGGAAATAGTCTAAAGAGAGAGATAAACAGTTAGACAAACAAAAGAGTGGATAATGGTTAGTCTGGGAACATTAATAGCTGCTACTGGGACTATTTGCATCTGACAAAGGGTTATGTACAATAGCAGCTGATGTGATAACAAGGCCTGGTATGTGGGGGTGGGGAAAAGTGACACTTAGCTTGGATCCATTTATGTATCTGAGACATTTTCACTCTCTCAGAACCCTGTTTCGCCCTCCCAGACTCTTAAACCTCTCAAAATAACTCCCCCGCCCC
>NW_025132970.1:353-1157 GCF_004010195.1 Chiloscyllium plagiosum
GTTTCCTGGGCCCCACTGCAGGACATTCCTGGAGCCTCATTGCAGGATAACAGGATTCTCCTGTTCAAGTGTGAACATGGACACACAGAATTACAGCTCATTGTTCACACCCAGTTCTTTCAGAATTGAGATAAAGTGTTTTTTTTTCCCTGGGAATGTGTTTCCACAGATTGATCAGTGGAGACTGGATCCTTAGGTTTGGGACCTGATTCTTCAAGTGAGGCCTACCCCAGTCATTCTTCTGTCCCATCACAGAATGTGAGCAGTGTCACCTTCAGAGGGATCTTCGCAGATGGTTTCTCCCTCACACTTTCTCATCTTCACTGTCTTCAGTTAGCTGATGGGGAGGTGATGGCACGGTATTGTCACTGCACAGTTAGTCCAGAGACCCAGCTAATGACCCAGAGACCCACGTTCAAATCCCGCTTTGCCAGGTAGTGAAATTTGAATTCAATAAAAATGAGGAATTAAGAGTCTGCTGATGACTAAGTGCAGACAGCCTACCAAAAAAGACCCATACAACCCATGGACAAAACCAACATTATCTACAAAATTCCATGCAAGGAATTGTGTATTGTTGGGAAAAAAACCCATCTGATTAACTAATGTCCCTGAGAGAAGGAAAGTGCAATTCTGGTCTGCATGTGACTCCAATCTGACAGACAGCTTAATACCATCACCTCAGTCTCTTGTCACCAAACCAATTTTGAATCCAATTTCCCCAAGTATACTGGATACCAAGACATTTGTATCAGTTTCCTGTGTGGGGCTTTGTCAAAGGCCTTGTTGTAATCTGTATGAATG
>NW_025132971.1:0-1157 GCF_004010195.1 Chiloscyllium plagiosum
GTCAGTGTGATAGAGATTGGGTGAGTGTGAGGGAGTCATGGTGAAGTTGGTGGAGTGAGTGCGAGAGGGTCAGGATGACGGTGATGCAGTGAGTTTCAATACATATGAAACAAGCGACAGGCAAAAGTAGATATTGGGCCATTTCAAACTGATGCTGGAAGCCTCGTGATGGGAGATAAGGAAATAGCAGGAGAACCTAACAAGAGCTTTGCGTCAGTTTTCTCAGTGGAAGACATGAGTAATGTCCCAACAATCCAGTAATGTCAGAAATGATAGGAAAAGTTTCTTTCAATATATAAGAAACAAACGACAGGCAAAAGTAGATATTGGGCCACTTCAAACTGATGCTGGAAGTCTCGTGATGGGAGATAAGGAAATAGCAGGAGAACCTAACAAGTTTTCACAGTGGAAGACATGAGTAATGTCCCAACAATAAAAGGGAGTCTGGGGGCTGGGTTGAGTATGGTTGCCATTACAAAAGAAAAAGTGCTTGAAAAGCTAAAAGGTCTTAAAATTGATAAATCTCCTGGCCCCGATGGGATATATCCTAGAGTTCTGAGGGAGGTGGCTGAGGAAATAGCGGTGGCGTTGGTTGAGATCTTTCAAAAGTCACTGGAGTCAGGGAAAGTCCCGGATGATTGGAAGATCGCTGTTGTAACCCCGTTGTTCAAGAAAGGATCAAGGCAAAAGATGGAAAATTATAGGCCAATTATCCTAACCTCAGTTGTTGGTAAAATTCTAAACTCCATCATTAAGGATGAGATTTCTAAATTCTTGGAAGAGCAGAGTCGGATTAGAACAAGTCAACATGGATTTAGTAAGGGGAGGTCGTGCCTGACAAACCTGTTGGAATTCTTTGAAGAGGTGACAAGTAGGTTAGACCGGGGATACCCAGAGGATGTGGTCTATCGAGACTTCTAAAAGACGCCACACAGGAGGCTGCTGAGCAAGGTGAGGGCCCATGGTGTTCGAGGTGAGCTACTGGTATGGATTGAGGATTGGCTGTCTGACAGAAGGCAGAGAGTTGGGATAAAAGTTTCTTTTTCGGAATGGAAGCAGGTGACAAGCGGTATCCTGCAGGGTTCAGTGTTGGGGCCGTAGCTGTTCACGGCATATATTAATGGTCTGGATGAAGGGACTGGGGGCATTCTAGCGAA
>NW_025132973.1:0-1157 GCF_004010195.1 Chiloscyllium plagiosum
CAGACCTGGTGATTGATCCAATTTTGGACCAGCTAAAGCCTCCAATCCCTACTCTAATTATCCATCAATGTGTTCAAGAGGTTCAAAGTCCAATTTCTCGAATTCTGTACCTGAAACCTCCTTCTCCCAAATACAACAGATGTGAAGCGCTCATATAACTATATATCAAAGTTCTCCAGATACACACGTTGATGCCCCCTTGATTTCCAATCGGCCCTAATTGTTCCCAAGGTAATCTGTTCTGCTTGATGCACTTTTAGAGTATCCTGGCATTCTCTCTTACGTTGCCTGCTTGTAATTCCCCATGCCTTGTGTTAGTCAATCCTATCTGTGTGAATTTTCTCAGTTTCTCAGAGATCACCTTGCATTTTCTGAATCACGAGAGAACAAAGATAGAGTTTCCACATCAAAGAATCTTTCTCCTATGAAGGTAGACATGAAAATAGCTGCTTAGTTGTTCTGTAATTTCTCAGTTCTCTGGAATAAATTATCCTGTCCGGATATTCACCACTCCGCCTTCACTTTCCTTTCTTTATGTTTCTTCTAAGTTTGCATTCTTGTTCTTTTTGATTTGCATGTCAGTTTATTGGTGCACCATTGCTGGGTCCTAAATGACGTTAAATCCATGGCTTCTGACTATATCAGGCATTTTTCTGAGCCGTTTCCTTAGATCCAATTCAATCGCTAACTTATGTTGTTAACCATCATTGAGTCACCTTATCTTTTTGCTCTTCTCACTGTTGTGGGAATATGCATATTACATATCTTGCGGTGTTTAATTGAACAACAGCCATTGCCTGTCTTCCATTAAATCTTTTTTTTTAATGTTCTTTTCTAATTCGCTGAAGTAAACTTGGTCCTTATCATAGCTTGCACGCATCAGGTGATTACCGTTATAAAAAAGTGTTTTGCATTCAGATGTCATACAAAATTTTTATCACCACTATTCCCAAAAGTTCCTTTATGGCAAGGTTTAAATTAGCTCTTCTGATCACATGGCATCATTTCCAAACTTGCCCAATATCTACCTTGGTGCTCAAAATAATGTTAAAGCTCTTAGATGCGAATAAATCCATTTTCCCCAGCAATAGCATTCAGTTGGGTTAAGATGGTTTAGATATAAGTTGAAGCTGTCCATTACTACTGCAATACGCACA
>NW_025132974.1:0-1157 GCF_004010195.1 Chiloscyllium plagiosum
CACAGACGCTGTACCGTCAGAAATACAGCGTTAGCCGCATGAGTCCCCGTATTTTCCACAGGTCCTGTAGCTGTGAAGATTGCAAAACATCACATGAGCGTCCAATCACTTTTTAACAGTTGTGGAGTTACTCGTAGAAATTAACGTGTATTGCAGTGTATTGCAGACGCCCTCTCGCTGGAATGTAGACATTTAATTCACTCCAAACATCAAAACCTGTACTTCAAAAATGTGCTCCCTACATCTTGGAATGCCAGGAGTTTAACTGATTTGCCCGTTACATGGGAACCCCAGAAAAGCAATCAATCCCAAAATCGCATTTCAAGGATGCAGCAGGAGACGATTTGGCATCTCAAGCCTGATGTGGAAGAGAAAGACGGGAAACGTCATCGTGTCAAACTGTTACATAGGAACAGGAAAATTCCACGAGCAATCAGACCGTTCTCACCGCAGGAAAAGAAACCGACCTGGAATTATTTACTGAGGAACACGAGCAGGACAAACGAGACAACATTGTATGAACAAGAGGCTGATGTTCAACCCATTGTATTCATAAGCCAGTAGCACAGTGAGTCTGTTCAGCCACTCATGCCTCTTACTACAGTAATCAGAGCAGTGTTTTTTTTTCATATCTGGTGCCCATTACAAATGAACTGAAAAGGAACGTGCGTATTTCTGAATGGGTAGAACTTAGAAGCATCACCTTCAAAAGTGAATAAAAAGAAATTGGCACATTATTAGAATTTAAGACAAATTGGTACAATCTGTTATCAATGATTTTATAACATTCGATTTGTTAAGTCATACAACAATTCATTTGAAGTCAGAATCAATTTCTTTGAAAGGGACAGCCGAAGTCAATCATGGGATTCTGGAGATGTAATGCACATGGATTTACAAAACGCATTGAATAAATTGTCGTAAAACATTTAATCCTTATGACATGAGCACATGGGGTTTCAAGCAGTTTATTCGCTTCCATTGTAGCTTTTATGGTTTGCAATCAGTAATTTTATTATTGTCAGGTGTTTCAATTCACCCCAGATCCATGTTTCTGAGACTGGAAGTATTCAGAGAATGTGAAACGAATAAAGCAGAGACAAGTCTCCACGGGGAGAAAATAGTATCTTTCATTAACTACGAGAAAGGGTATGCAT
>NW_025132975.1:0-1157 GCF_004010195.1 Chiloscyllium plagiosum
AGATCTCACGACTCTTAAACTCAATCCCCCGTTACTGAAAGCCAAAAACACCATATGATTTCTGAACAACCCTGTTCACTTGGGTGGCCATTTTAAGGGATTTATGTACCTGCACACCAAGATCCCTCTATTCCTCCATATTGCCAAGAATCCTATCCTTAATCCTGTACTCGGTTTTCAAATTCGACCTTCCAAAATGCATCACCTCGCATTTGTCCAGGTTGAACTCCACCTTCCATCTCTCAGCCCACGTCTGCATCCTGTCAATGTCCTGCTCGCCTACAACAGCCCTCTATACTGTCAATGACACCTCCAACCTTTGTGTCGTCTGCAAAATTGTTGACCCATCCTTCAATCCCCTCATCCAAATCATTAATAAAACTAACAAACAGTAGAGGCCCAAGGACAGAGGGCACTCACCACTGACGTCCGGGCAGAATATTTCCCTTCTACTACCTCTCGCTGTCTTCTATTGGCCAGCCAATTCTGTATGCAGACAGCTAAGTTCCCCTGTATCCCATCCTCCTGACCTTCTGAATGAGCCTACCAGGGGGAACATTATCAAATGCCTTGCTGAAGTCCATATACACACATCCACAGCTCGACCCTCATCAACTTTTCTAGTCACATCCTCAAAGAACTCGATAAGGTTTGTGAGGCATGAACTGCCCCTCACAAAGCCGTGTTGACTGCATTTGATCAAGTCAGACTCTTCCAGATGGTCATAAATCCTATCTCTCAGAATACTTTCTAACACCTTGCAGAAGACAGACATGAGACTTACTGGTCTGCAATTGCCTGGGATTTCCCTATTTCCTTTCTTGAAGAGAGAAATTACATTTGCCTCTCTCCAGTCCTCAGGTACGACTCCAGTGGAGAGCGAGGATGAAAAAATCTTCGCAAGTGGCGAAGTAATGGCATTTCTCGATTCCCAAAGCAGCCGAGGACAAATCTGGTCCAGACCTGGCGACTTGTCAATCTTAATGTTTGACAAACGTTTCAGCACATCAGCTTCCTCTATCTCTATCCATTCCAGCATGCAGACCTGCTCTTCAATGGTTTCATTCACTACAAAGTTCATTTCTTTCGTAATGACAGAAGTAAAAACTCATTTAGGGCTTCCTCTACCTCCTTGGACTCCACACACAAGTTCCCTA
>NW_025132976.1:0-1157 GCF_004010195.1 Chiloscyllium plagiosum
TAAGGAGAATCCAAAGGGTTTTACAAATATATTTCAAAACTGTAAGTAGGGAGATAATATGGTCCATTAGTAAGTACTGTGGAAAAGGATATGAAAGATATAGAATTTGGGGAAACAGATGGTGACATCTTAAAAAAATGTCCATATTACAGAGGAAGACGTGTTCGATGTGTTGGAACTCACAAAAGTAGATAAATCCCTAGATCTCTGTGGGAAGCTAGGGAAGAGATTGCTGGGCCGCTTACTGAGATATTTTTATTATCAGGTGAGTTGCCAGAAGACTGGAGGTTGGCTAACGTGGTGTCATTGTTTAAGAACGATGGTATGGACAAGCCAGGGAACTAGAGACCAGTGAGCCTGACGTCAGTGGTGCAGAAGTTGTTGGAGGGAATCCTGAGGGACAGGATGTACATGTATTTAGAAAGAAAAGGATTGATTAAGGTTGCTCAACACGGCTTTGTGCGTGAGAAGACATCTCTCTCAAAATTGACTGATTCTTTTTGAAGTAGTAATAAAGAGAATTGATGAGGGCAGAGCAGTAGATGCGATCTATATGCACTTCAGTGAGGAGTTCGACAAGTTTCCCCTGGGAGGCTGGTTAGCAAGTATCGATCTCATGGAATTCAGGGAAAACTCACCATTTCGATGCAGAACAGGGTCAAAGGTAGAAGGCAGCGGCAGTGGTTGAGGGTTGTTTCTTTCAGACTGGAGGCTTATGACCAGAGGAGTCCTGCAAGGATCAGTACTGGGTCCATTACTTTTCTTCATTTATATAAATGATTTGAATGTGAGCATAAGAGGTATGGTTAGTAAGTTTGCAGGTTACACCAAAACTGGAGGTGCAGTATACAGCGAAGAAGATTGCATCAAGTTCCAATGGGATCTTGATCAGCTGGGTAAATGGGCTGAGAGGTAGCAGATGGAATTTAACTCAGATAAATGTGAGGTGCTGCAATTTGGAAAAGCGAACCTTAGCAGGACTTAGACACTTAATGTTAAATTCCTAGGGAGTGTTGCTAAACAAAGAGACTTTGGAGTGCAGGTACCTTGCTCCTGGAAAGTGGAGTCGCTGATAGATAGGACAGTGAAGAAGGCGTTTGGTATGCTTTGCTTTATTGGTCAAAGTATTGAGTACAAGAGTTGGGAGGTCATGTTGT
>NW_025132977.1:0-1157 GCF_004010195.1 Chiloscyllium plagiosum
AAAAGAAAAATTGATGCATGGTCTTCCTTAATGTATTACTTCAACATGACATCACTTTTTAAACAATGTTCAAATCGGTGGGTATTTGTTCTTTTAATTTGCTTCCAATTCAGTGTAGAAATGAGAACGTGAATTGATCTTCTGTGGTGTGTTTATAATCCAGAATTTAAATCAATCTCTATCATCATTGTTTTAGCTCTTTCAAACAAAATTAACGAATGAGCCTGTGTCCATCCTGCAGATGAAAAAGATCTTTCAGCTCTGACTACTGCAGCAAATATTGTAAAGAACAAGCTCCAGCCCCACATCAAATGGAAATTTGCAAGGCAAGATACCTAAAGTTAGTGCAAGGTTAATGATTTCCAAGCCTTATAAATAATACATGCGGAGGGGCGGGGTATTAAAGCAGAATTCAGCTATTGTCCAAAATACTATTTGTGGCTCCCTCACAAAAGACCACAACTGCGTCACGCTGTACATTCACCAAAATAGGAAAAAAAAGAGACTGGAATTCCCAATTCTGCAACAACATCTGTAGAACAGGAAGAAAATCAAGGTTTGTTTCTGAAATTCATGAATGTTGATGATCAGAATGTGGGAGATGGTGGGGGTATTGAAGGATGATAACCAATGTTATGGATGACACAATGATTAACCTGGTGGATCACAGTGAGCAGGAACGTGTTAGGGTACAGGAGGATACAAACGAATTGTTCAGATGGCCAGAACAATGGCTGATAAAAGGTAACACTGAAATATGAGAGATGCTGCACTTTGGAAGATGTAACAAGGCAAGAGAGAAGTTAAACCATGAAGATAGGTTAGATTTGCTTTTGGAGCAGAAAGGGTGGGGGGTTGAACCTAACAGAGGTGTATAAGAGCATGAGAGGTCTGGGCAGAGTGAACAGACAACAGCTGTTCCCCTTAGTAAAAGGGTAAAAAAACAAGGGCACTTTCGTTTGAAATGAAAGAGAAGATACCAAGAGAGGATTTAGTGAATCTGTTTTGAACCCAGAGGATGATATGTGTCAAGAATGCATTGCCTCACAAACTTTATAAAGCACTTGTATCAGCACTGGATGGTGCAGTCTCGATGGGCCTTTACTTTCTTACATGATTCCACGTGGTGGCAGCCATGAAAGCTTTGATATATTGTG
>NW_025132978.1:0-1157 GCF_004010195.1 Chiloscyllium plagiosum
TGGGGGATGGGGTCACAGGAAGCTGGGGGGGTCTGGGAGAAGCTGGGGGTGAGGACCGAAGGAGAACTGGGAGTGAGCACTGGAGGGTGGAGGTGAGGATTTATTTTGACCTGTACCAATATGTCCAGGCAGATCATAGTAAGCAAAGATGTACAGAACGAAGGCTGTAAAACATGTCTGAGAGGCATATAGGTTACGCTGCACAGAGCATGCGCTAGGTGAGATCAACTTGAACAAGATCAGCATTATATGAGATTAGAGAGTCCATTCATCCGTCTAATAACAGCCAGGAAGAAGCCGTTACTGAACCAGTTGATCTGTGTTTTCAAGCTTCTGTATCTTTTTGCCTGATGGAAGAGGTTGTGGGAGATCTTTACAGGCATGTGATGGGTCTTTGGTAATGTTAGAACTAAGAAAATTCCAGTACAACAGGCCATTTGTCGGTCAAATCCTGTGCTGATCCAGATCCTCTATCGAAATCAGTCGCCTATTTTCTAAGGGTCTGCATACCTTTGCTCCCACCCCATTCATGTATCTTGCTGGAAACATCTTAAATGGAGCACAACTGGTCACAGTTCTCCATTTTGAGAAACTGCCTTCATCTACTACGCTCTGTACCCTGTTGCCCAGCCAGGTCTTTATCCATGTAGCTAGCACACCCTGGACCCCATGTGACTTCACTTTCTCCATAACCCGACTATGGAAAAACTTTTCAAACGCCTTCCTGAAGTCCATGTACATGACATTTACAGTTCCTCCCTCATCAATCAACTTTGTCACTTCCTCAAATAATTCTATTAAGTTGGTAAGACATGACCCTCCCTGCACATAACCAACTTGCCTATCACTGATAAGACAATTTTAATCCAAATGAGAAAAGACTCTATCCCTCAGTATCTTCTCTAGCAGCTCCTCTACCCTTGATGACAGGCTTACTGGTCTATAATTAACTGGATTATTCATGCTACCCTTCTTAAACAACAACTTTCCAGTCCTCCGGGACCTCAGTTGTGTTAAAGGATGCTACAAAGATTTCTTTTAATGCCCCAGCTATTTCCTATCTCCCTTCCCTCAGTAATCTGCGATAGCGGTGGAGCTTCTCGTCAAAAGGAAGAAGGTAGCTGACATAAGGTGGAGAAAGCTAGGGTCAAGCTCAG
>NW_025132979.1:0-1157 GCF_004010195.1 Chiloscyllium plagiosum
CTCATTCAGTCAATGTCTCGAGTTAAACCCCTTGATTCAGTGCAGCAAACTGCATTCATTCAAACTTAATGTCAAACTTCAATCATTGATTCAATAAATCAAATAATTGATTCCATGAAATAAACTTAACTCATTTGTTTAGTAAATCCAACTGCATTCATTCAATTTATCAAACAAACTGCATGCATACTTTCAATGAAACAGAGTGCAAAGTAGTAACTCAATGAATAGAGCCTCTCTCATTCAATCAATTTCTCGAGTTTAACGCTTTAATTTAATGAAGCAAGCTGCATTCATTCGCACATAATATCATACTTCAATCATTCATTCAATAAATCAAACGTTATTCATTGATTCAATGAAACAAACAACTGATTTGTTTAGTCAATCCAACTGCATTCATTCATACAATCAAAAACCCGGTTGCATTCATTCAATGATACAGAGTGCCATGTGGTAAGTCAATGACTTGAGCTTCACTCTTTCAGTCAATGTCTCGAGCTTAACGCTTTCATTCACGGAAGGAGACTGTATTCATTCAAACATAATGTCAAACTTCAATCATTGATTCAATAAATAAAACTTTATTCATTGATTGAATGAAACAAACTTAACATTTTTGTTTAGTAAATCCTACTGCACTCATTCATGCATTCAAACAAACTGCACGTATTCATCCAAAGAAACAGAGTGCACGTGGTCATTCAATGACTTGAGCTTCTCTCATTCAGGCATTGTCTCGAGCTTAACGCTTTCAATTCAGTTAAACAAACTACATACATTCAAATTTAATGTAAAACTTCAATCATAGATTCAATTAAATAAACTTATCTCATTTGTTTAGTTAATCCAACTGCATTCATTCATACAATCAAACAAACTGAATGCATTCAGTCATGAAACAGAGTGCACGTCGTAATCATGAATTCAATGAATCAGATGTTAATCGTTGATTCTTTGAAACAAACTTAATTCACTGTTTTAGTGAATCCAACGGCATTCGTTCTTACAATCAAACAAACTGCATGCATTCAATCAATGAAACAGAGTGCACGTGGTAATTCAATGACTTGAGCTTCTCTCATTCAGTCAATGACTCGAGCTTTACTCTTTCTTTCTGTCAGGCAAACTGCATTCATTCAAAAATAATGTCAAAC
>NW_025132980.1:0-1157 GCF_004010195.1 Chiloscyllium plagiosum
AGTCACCATTATAGCGTCCTTGACGAACAAAGCAACACACCCCATCCCGCTTTTACCACTGTCCCTGATATTGATGAAAGATAAAAACCTGGAACGTGCACCTTGAATTCCTGACCTTGCTCAATCCATGTCTCAGTAATAGCCACATGCTGGAAGTTCACCTAATTTTTTTCCTGATACTCCTGGCGTTGAAGTTCACACTTCAAACCAGCTTGCTGTCTGCCAGCACACTCCTGTGACCCTGAAGACCAGTGCATGTCCTGCCTACTCTCATCCTCGTGTTTACTGGAACTAGAACAGAGGTTCCCACAATCCTGCTGAGCTCGTTGAAACACACGCAAATAGCAAAAGCAAATTACACACCCATGATTTTCGTACCATTCTGGTTCAAGCGAGGCAACACACCAACCGTGAGTCTATTTCATTCCCAACATACCTTCTGTCTGACCTTTTCACTACTGAGTCCCGATTGATTAACACGCTCCTTCTTTCCCCACTTCCCTTCAGTGCAACAGGAAAAGACTGTGTGCCAAAGACCTGCACTCCAGTGCATGCCTTCGGTAAGTCGTTGCCTACACAAATTTATCCAAAACGTCATACTTGATTTCCAGGGAAACGACCACAGGAGATCCCTGTACTGACTATTATTCCCTCTTCTAACATTTACCCAGCTTTCTTCATGCCTAGGAGCCTGTAACTCTTATCTATCACAGACCCTGCCTCCAGAATGATCTGAAGTTCATGCAGCTTCCGCTACAGTTCCCTGACGTGGTCGTGGACGAGCACGAGTTGTGTGCACTTCCTCCAGATGTACTTGTATGGGACACTAATGGCATATCTCGCCTCGAGCATTATGCAGGAGGTACATTCCTCTCCCTGCACTGTCAGTCCTGCTAGTTACCTTACCAGAAAGCAAAAAAGAAGAGTAGCTTAGTTGATCTGTCCCTGGTGTAAAGGTGAAAGAAGGGTGGATGGGTGGGAGGCCATACGTGGGTGGGATCTCGGGTTTAGAAAACACTTACTTTTATAGCTGAGGGTCAAAAAACGTCCCTCATTTCCCATAAATCTCTTCTCTCCGATATGATTCCGCTGCTGACGTTATAGGTAAGCTTTTAAAGAATAAATTAGTGACTCAAATTCCTGACCGTCTCCTGTTC
>NW_025132981.1:0-1157 GCF_004010195.1 Chiloscyllium plagiosum
GGAAAAGTTCAGCAGCTCCATCAGCATCTGTGGAGACAGAAATAGAATTAATACTCAGATTTCTGAGACCCACAGCCGATTGATTTAATTTCATCGTTTTCACAAAGTGCTTTATATTGTGTCTTTGGTAAAACTTTCACAGCCAATGAACTACATTTGAAGTGCAGTGATCAGTGGAATGTCGGGAACACAGCAGCCAATATTTAGAAAAACAACAATAAGATCACGAGATAATTAACCATTTTCAAACTGAATGAATCAGACACAACATTGACTTCACTCTCAAACAATATTCCAGCCTATTCAAGCCTGTGGGGTTGATGTCAATCTGCTGTTTCTCTGAATAATGCAAGATTCCTGCCTGATAATGTGGACTGTCTCTGCTTTGTCCTCCAATTCCGAACTGTCCAATGTTTTCCCAAAGTAACCTCAATAATAATTTAATCCCTTACCCAGCACCAGCTCCCCCTTTCACTGACAATCACCAACTACACATTGGCTTTTACTGGTTGTTTATCTGATTTCACGCACACTCCATAATCTTGCAGCATGCAAGCTCAGTCATTAACTTAATACAGAGATTCACAGATAGCTAATTATTCTTGACATCGAGGGATATGGGGATAATATCAATATAGCATGGAAGGAGATGGAAAATCTGAAAGACTGAATCACAAGATTAACAGTCTGTGGTTGTACATATTTCTCTGGACAGTTGAAATATTGCCCTTCTTATCCTTGGCCTGTCCCTAGTGTGACAGATTCTGTTCCATGAAGAACCTTAAGGGTTTGTATCACAATCTGTCAACTTCTCCAGATTGTGTGATCTGCTGCCAGTCCATACAAGTCAACAGCTTTAACCATCTCACTTTACCAGGGCAGGTTTTGAACTCATGGCCTGTTAGACAATATATTTCTTTGAGTCCTGAATCCTTTCTTGCCCATATTGCCATTGCCTTCAGGTTAGAAATGTCACTTGTTTAGAATCTATGGTATTTTAATCCCTCAATCAATGTCACCTCAAAACAATTAGTGCTATCACCATAATTTTGGAGCCAGATTCTTCCATTTATGTAAAGTACCATCTGGTGCTGTCAGTTCTATATTAAATTAATTAGTTGATTGACTAATTAATCAGTTTGTGTTTCCAGTTCAAT
>NW_025132982.1:0-1157 GCF_004010195.1 Chiloscyllium plagiosum
CTATCTCCATGATGGTCTGCTCCCTGACAAGCCAGTGGTCCTATTGCTCTCAGTATACACAGGATATTTTAATGAGGTTGGTTGGCAGTGGGGAATGGTGGGTGTTTTGAGCCGTGTATCCAGGGGATAGCCTTTAGCCAAGAGGCTATCCTTTGTTGTCAATGTAGACCTAAAGAAGATGTGAATGGCTGACTGCTTCTGAATGAAGTGGAGGTGGCTGCTGCCAGGATAGTGGGTTCTTTACCAACATGATGTCCTGTCCATGGGCACATTGTAACATTATTGGAGTGAGATTCCTTCAGTTCCTGAAGCTCTCCTCATTAACACGGGGGGGCCACAGAGCCAAGTACATCATCAGGAATCCTGTTATACGGAGAAAACACGGATACATCCGGCAGCTCTCTGCTGAGAGAGAAAATATGCATCTCATCCAGCATATATATCCTATTTTTCCGAATGTTGACATTGATGTCTCCATACTGGGAGATGATGTATATATCACCCAATCTTACCTGGAAGTTCCGGTTCATAGAAACTGAATGAAATAGTGACCCTAACAGCCATTGGCAGCACCATCCTCCCCCTGCTGTGAAGCTGCAAGTTGTGTTGAAGGAGGTGACACCGCTCTGTGACCAGCTCCATGTTCAATCAGTGTCCCCTCACAATCTGCTCCTGGGTTAAGTTTAGCTTTGGAATCTGTTCCTGGAAAACCCAGAATGGATGCAGCAGATCCCTTTCCCCACACACACTGACTCTGTGGTTTCAGAGCTTCCCCTCTCTGCAGCCTCTGGTCTATTTATTGTTCATGTTACAGACTCAGATGCTGTAACTATTATCCCCATCCAGAGTTGGGTCACCGGATCCTCAGTTCTCCCTGAATGTCTGAGGCAGCTCACTTCAAACCTCCAGCAAACCATCCCCAATCCCTCCACTAACATTCAATAGCAGTGGGCAGTCAGTAGCCCGTCAGCTACAAATGTTATGGACCTGACCAGATCAGACCCCGTCAAAATATTTTTTTAGCAGGCAGCTTCGACCTTAACTTTTCCTTATTTTAAATGTAAATGTGAACTGTGTGTTCCAGATGTGTTGCAACTGGTCACCCCACTCAACGTTAAGCAAAGTGTAATCCATTCAAACGCTGTAGTTAAAACACA
>NW_025132983.1:0-1157 GCF_004010195.1 Chiloscyllium plagiosum
TACTTTCTCCCCACCCCGACCCTCCTCTCACTTATCTCTCCACGCTTCAGGCTCTCTGCCTGTTTTCCTGATGAAGGGCTTTTGCCCGAAACGTCGAATTTTACTACTCCTCGGATGCTGCCTGAACTGTTTTGCTCTTCCAGCACCACTAATGCAGAAGCAGGCTTGGAAGGCCCGAAAGACCCGTTCCTGTCCGGTAATATTGTTTTGATTTTTGTGATCGAGATTATAGATGAAAACAGAGGGATAACAGTTGCTTACACGCTAAAATACATTTTAACGTTCTTCGTCAAGGTACCTGATTGTCGACTGTTTAGTAAGGAAACATACCAAGATATTCATCGGCAGCTAGCCAATTGTGATGTCGGTAGGAGACTGAGGGTGACGCAAGAGGGCTGTTATATATGGAGTCCTCTGACGCAATTCTGTCACAAGCATAGGTGTTGCGTCGTCTATTTTTCATTATTTACGCAAACGACATGGAAGACAATATTGGTGATGTGGTAGGGAACATTGCAGTTGAAAGGCAAATTAGTGGTATAGTGCACAAGGAAGACTTTTTTTGAGAGTACCATGTGAACTTGATCAATTGAGCGATTTGGCCGAGAAATAGTAGTGAAAGTGTAATTCAGATTAATGTGGGGTTTAGATATTGTATGACAAAATAGGGCAGGGCTTGTATAAATCACACTGTGGCCTTGAGAATATTAGAAATACCTAGGGGTGCACATATATAGTTCCTGGTGATGTTGAAGTTCAACAGGTTGTGAACAAGGCTTTTGGCACCCTTGCTATCGCCG
This sequence comes from Chiloscyllium plagiosum, assembly GCF_004010195.1. Taxonomy (NCBI): domain Eukaryota; kingdom Metazoa; phylum Chordata; class Chondrichthyes; order Orectolobiformes; family Hemiscylliidae; genus Chiloscyllium; species Chiloscyllium plagiosum. The sequence continues at coordinate 801 of NW_025132983.1, forward strand.
TTCAGATCATTGAGCATCGCAGTTGGGACATGATACTATGGCTGTATAAGACATTGGTTAGACGACATTTGGAATCTTGCAAATAATTCTGGACCCATACTCTGGGAAGAAACTTACTAAACTGGAAAGGGTGCCAAAACAAAACGTAAAGTGTGTTATCGAGATAGAAATGTTTGAGTATTAAGGGGAGTTTGGATAGGCCGAGGTTTTATTCTCAAGTGAGTAGGAGGTTGAGGAGTATGCTCTTACAGGTGTAAAGCATCATTACTGAACATAAAAGATGCGAAAAGTCAAAGACTTTCCCAAATGTGGGAGAGTCCAAAGGAGAGGGCATAGGTTTAATGAGAGAGGGGAAAG
>NW_025132984.1:0-1157 GCF_004010195.1 Chiloscyllium plagiosum
ACTCTGCGACTGAGCTGACCTTGAGTTGGCTTTTGGGGCTGTGTTCACAGTGAATTGGGGTCTGATCAGACCCTGCATATAGTATGGAGGCTGTATACACATGAATCTGGGTATGAGCTAACCCTGGCTATGGAATGGGCGATGTATTCACAGTGAATCTGGGTCTGAGCTGACCCTGTGTTGAGTATAAGTCTGTATTCACAATGAACGTGCGTCTGACCTGACACTGGGTGGGGTATGGAGGCTGTGTTCACTGTGAACCTGGATTTGAGCTAAACCTGGATGGAGTATGGGGGCTGTATTGACATTGAACCTGTGTCTGAGCTGACCCTGGGTGCGGTTATGAGCAATGAGTTCACAGTGAATCTCAATCTGAGCTGATCCTGGGTGAGGTAAGGGATGCTGTATTCGCAGTGAATCTGGGTCTGAGCTGACACTGAGTGGGTTGGTTTCACAGTGAATCTGTGTCTGAGCTAACCATCAGTGGCGTATGGGGGATGTATTCACAATACAAGATAATGAGAGGCATAGATAGAGTCGATGGCCAGAGACTATTTCCCAGGGCAGAAATGACTAACAGGAGGGGTCATAGTTTTAAGCTGGTTGGAGGAAAGTATAGAGGGGATGTCAGAGGTGACCCTTGTTGGGGTATGGTATTTCTCTTCACAGAAAATCTGGGTCTGAGCTAAATCTGGGTGGGGTATGGCTGATGTATTCACGAAATCTGGATCTGAGCTAACCCTGGTTGGAGTTTGGGGGCTGTATTGACATTGAACCTGTGTCTGAGCTGACCGTGGGAACGGGTATGGGCAATGCATTCACAGTTAATCTCAATCTAAGCTGACGCTGGGTGAGGTAAGGGATGCTGCATTCGCAGTGAATCTGGGCCTGAGCTGACCCTGTGTGGGAAATACGGACTGTGTTCAGAGTGAGTCTGGGTCTGAGCTAACACTTGTTGGGGTATAGGGGCTGTACTCACAGTGAATCTGGGTCTCAGCTGACCCTGGGTGGGGTGTGGTGTCTCTCTTCACAGTGAATCTGGGGGTGAGCTGACCCTTAATGGGGCATTGGGACTGTTTTCACACTGAATCTGGGTCTGAGCTTACCCAGGGTGTGTATGGGGCCTTTATTCACAGTGAATTTGGGTGTGAGATGAA
>NW_025132985.1:0-975 GCF_004010195.1 Chiloscyllium plagiosum
GGGGCAAATAACTGACAACACGTGCATTCAGAAAATTTCATTGAACCAACGTGTTAACTCACCCATGAGTGCCCAACTCTCTTTCACAGTAGAAAGGTGAATCACCTCGAAGAACATCGAAGTATATTTAATGTTGCAAATGCCAAATTGCCACAGACCATGCCTGCATGAATCCATATCTTAGAATCGCTTTTGTTAAATGCTGATACGTGGCCCTATCACAATTTTTTTGTTTCTTATCATCATTGAGATATTCCCAATTAATGCACATTCATAGGTATCCGTTTACATTAGTATTTGACTCCTCATCAGGTGTTCGAGTGTTTTATATGATCATGTTGCCCAATGTCATTATTGACTGAAAATCCGCAGCATTGATCCGAGTTGACTTCTGGCTAATTAGGAATGGGCGATAACTACTGTCATAATTACCAAAACACACCTCCCAGAAATGATGAAGAAAGAAAAAAATCGAACTATTGTTCCTGCTCTATCTGAACTTTCACGGCAAATATGTATCTTTTGTCATATTCTTTAACACAACAAGGAGACATTCGTTATAGGTCTTCCTTCTGTGCCTTCATTTGTGTTCTTATGTGGAAATATTCAGTTTGCAAACAATGCTATGAAGTAACAGTTAAATCCGCAAATAATTATGAGAGCTTGACATTGCTTGCCATTGACTGCTGCCGATGGATGCGTCAGTTGTAGAGAGAAAGTACCTGGAACCTAGGATTATGTGGCAATAATCATTTCGTCTTCACTGTCAACGGGTTGGTATCAGGGAACTGGAGAGTGGCGAATGTTGTGCCCCTGTTCAAAAAAGGGAACAGGGATAACCCCTGGAAATACAGGCAAGTTAGAATTACTTCAGTGGGAGGCAAAGTAATGGAAAGAGTACTGAGGGATAGGATTTATGAGTATCTGGAAAGACACTGCTTGATTAGGGACAGCCAGCACGGATTTGTGAAGGGT
>NW_025132985.1:1016-1157 GCF_004010195.1 Chiloscyllium plagiosum
GGATGAGGGTAGAGCAGTGGATGTAGTATACATGGATTTTAGTAAGGCATTTGATAAGGTTCCCCATGGTAGGCTTATGTGGAAAGTAGGGAAGCATGGGATAGTGAGAAATTGGCCAGTTGGATCGAGAACTGGCTAACT
>NW_025132986.1:0-1157 GCF_004010195.1 Chiloscyllium plagiosum
CACTATACTGGAATGAAATACGCTGTGATCACTTTACTGTACTGAACTACGCTAAGATCACTATACTGTACTGAACTACGATGTGATCGTTATATTAACTGAACTATGCTGCGATCACTATACTGTAATGAACTACGCTATGATCGTTATACTGTACTGAAATACACTGTGATCATTATACTGTACTGAAACACGCTGTGATCGTTATACTGTACTGAACTACACTGTGATTGTTGTACTATACTGAACTACACTGTGATCGTTATACTGTACTGAAATACACTGTGATCACTACACTGTACTGAAACATGCTTGATTGTTATACTGTACAGAAATACGCTGCAATTGTTATACTGCACTGAACTACGATGTGATCGTTACACTGTACTGAACTACGCTGTGATCACTATACTGTAGTGAACTAAGCTGCGATCATTATACTGTACTGAACTACTGTATGATCATTATAATGTAATGAAATACACTGCGATCACTATACTGTACTGAACTAAGCTGCAATCGTCATACTGCACCGAACTAAGCAGCGATCGTTATACTGTACTGAACTACGCTGTGATCACTATACTGTACAGAACTGAGCTGCGATCGTTATACTGTACTGAACTATGCTGTGATCACTATGCTGTACTGAACTACGCTGTGATCACTATACTGTAATGAACTACGCGGTGATCACTATACTGTACTGAAATACACTGCGATCACTATACTGTATTGAACTACGCGTGATTATTATACTGTACTGAACTACGCTGTGATCACTATACTGTAATGAACTATGCTGTGATCACTATACTGTACTGAAATACACTGCGATCAGTATACTGTACTGAACTACGCGTGATCGTTATACTGTACTGAAATACACTGTGATCGTTATACTGTACGGAAACACGCTGTGATCGTTATACTGTACTGAACTACGCGGTGATCGTTATACTGTACTGAACTACGCGGTGATTGTTATACTGTACTGAAATACACTGCGATCGTTATACTGTACTGAACTACACTGTGATCGTTATACTGTACTAAAACACGCTGTGATCATTATACTGTACTGAACAATGCTGTGATCATTATACTGTACTGAAGTATGCTGCGATCATTATACTGTACTGAAACACACTGTGATC
>NW_025132987.1:0-1157 GCF_004010195.1 Chiloscyllium plagiosum
TCTTGGGGAGGGGGTAAAACAGGCCAGTGTGGCATTCCCAAACTCTGAGATTGGAAGCTGTTAAGGAATGCCACACTGCCTGGTTCTACCTCCTACCCAAGATCCACAAGCTTGACCACACTGGCCTGAGGATCTCAACCCCCTCCCCAGGAGGGGTCTCTTGGTTCCGCAATCGGTTAAATAATCTACAGGAATACGGTCTGCTTCAGCAAGATTTCACAGTTTATTATGACGCCAGGCACAGGTTTGTCCAGCAATACAGAGGTTAAAGACTTCTGTGTTCCTTGGAGAACCTGCACAATTTCACTTGGAACAAAGGCAAGTTTTACATGTTCTTAAGAAATAGTACAGCCTTAATCGCAGAATGAATCTAATGAATAATTCCAGTAATAAAATGACATAATGGACAACAGGCTAACCCAATGATATTTCATGGGAAACAAAGTTATTTACCACCCATTCTCTTCCCACCTACATTTCGAGGTTAGCTTGGATGGTTAGTAATGTCCTATCTAGCTTAGTTAATTCCATACAGTCAGGGATCCATTGTTCTGCTTTATCTTTGAATTGTTAGCTCAGCAAGGCAGGAATGTAGCCTATAGCCAGGTGAGAAGCCATTTCAAACATAGTGGTAATTTGCAGCCTGAAGCCATTTTGTTATGTTACTTTGCATAAGAAGCCATTTGTGGTTAATAAAAGCACGCATAAAATAGTTACTCTTGATAACAGCCTAAATCCAGATTTTTGATCCTCATCTCCCCACTTTGGTCATTTCATGACCACATCATAGGATGTGAGGACATGGGTTAGATTAGTCCAATTGAATGGAAGCAGGACCTGATCAGGTGTACCCGAGAACTCTGTGGGAAGCTAGAGAAGTGATTGCTGGGTCTCTTGCTGAGATATTTGTATCATCGATAGTCACGGGTGAGGTGCCGGAAGACTGGAGGCTGGCAAATGTGGTGCCACTGTTTAAGAAGGGTGGTAAAGACAAACCAGGGAACTATAGACCGATGACCCTGACCTCAGTAGTGGGCAAGTTGTTGGAGGGAATCCTGAGGGACAGGATGTACATGTATTTGGAAAGGCAAGGACTGCTAAGGATAGTCAACATGGCTTTGTCCGTGGGAAACCATGTCTCACAAACTTGATTGACT
>NW_025132988.1:0-1157 GCF_004010195.1 Chiloscyllium plagiosum
TGAGCAGCCGTTAAACTGTATCTGATGGAGGTCTATCCCTTCTCTGTTACAGAAACACAAACAACACAATGTACTCCAGGTGCCCTCTCAGTAACACCTCATACAGCTGCAGCGACACAGCTCTTAGTTTTGAATGATTCTGTTGGCAAAATGTGCCAATATTTTATATTTCCACCTTTTCAAGTAGCAACAGGCTAATATGGGCTGAATGGCCTTCCCGTATCCCTTTGTAAGAGGCCCATAGGGACAGAAATGCTTCGGTCTGTTGCTGAGCAGCAATCTCAATGCTCTGTCTCAAGGTTATGAAAGGATTTGATAACAGGACACTTAAAACCAGGAGCAGCCTCACTGGTCAATAAGTATTATACTTTGGGGTAAGGTATCTAGAAACTTGCCCACCTGACTTCTTTTTATGCAACCGATCTGTTATTTTATAACTGCCTCCTTTCATAAACAGAGTGGAACACATATAGACCACTGCTGTGCCTTTTAATACTCTCATATACAAGTTTTAAAAAAAAGTTTCAAAACATTTAAAAAATTTTAGTCCATCCCTCAGCAACCCTCATCCATTCCTTCCAAACCCGGTAAATGTTCCCTTTTATAGTGATATGAAAAATGATGTGTGGAACTGGTTAACTGAGCCTGTTTGTTTAGCCATGATTTAGAGAATCTGGTGTTGGCCTGGGGTGTACAAAGTTAAAAATCACACAACACCAGGTTTTCATCCGACAGTTTTAATTGGAAGTACATTCGCTTTCAGAGCGTTGCTCCTTCATCAGGTGATAGTGGAGGACACACTTGTAAGGCACAGAATTTATCGCAAAAATTTACAGTGTAATGTAACTGCAATTATACATTGAAAAATACCTTGATTGTTTGTTGAATCCCTCATCTGTTCGAATATCATGATAGTTTCATTTCTTTCATGTGTCAACCACAAAACCTTTTTCTTTTAAAGTTGCATTCTCAGGTTAGCAGTAACAACGAGTGTTAGATAGACAATATTTTGAAGCTGTTAGCCTTTGTGTTCTCTGTCTCTACCATAATCTTTAGATTGACTCTAATCTAAAAAGTGAGATAACAGAGTTTTACATAAATTCATGCAGCTTTTGAGTTCAGATTTCTGCATGAATGCATGCAGTTTTTGAGCAAAG
>NW_025132989.1:0-1157 GCF_004010195.1 Chiloscyllium plagiosum
AACGATTCCCCAGGATTACGGCATTTACATTTACATTATCTCTGAGGATGATCTCATCCTACCATTGTACCTGGGCTAACATATGGTCATGGGTGGAGTGGCCAGAGTATCTGTGAGCATTACCAACTGACCCATTATAAAAGGGATGTGTTTCCTTATTTGGGGCCTCATTTTGACTCTACTTTACACACCTGCAAGGAGGGTCAAAGGGGGTCACCTAGCTTGCACAGGCTTTAATAAACTTTAAATGTTTGCAGGTGTTGGTGTGTGCGATTTGCATCTCATGTATGAAACCTCTGGAAAAGAATCTAACTCACCAACTTTAGTGTCATCTGCAAATTTACTAACCATCCTACTATGCCCTCATTCGGGTCATTTATAAAAATGGCAAACATCAGTGGCCCCAAAACAGATCTTTGCGATACCCCACTAGTAACTGAACTCCAGGATGAACATTTCCCATCAGCCACCACCCTCTGTCTTCTTTCAGCTAGCTAATTTCTGATCCAAACTGCTAAATCGCCCTCAATCCCATGTCTCTGTATCTTGTGCAATTGCCTACCAAACGCCTTACTGAAATCCATATACACCACATCAACTGCTTTACCCTCATCCACCTGTTTGATCACCTTCTCGAAGAACTCAATAAGATTTGTGAGGCATGACCTATCCTTCACAAAACTGTGTTGACTATCCCTAATCAACTTATTATTTTCTAGATGATTATAAATCCTATCTCTTATAACCTTTTCCAACACTTTACCCACAACTGAAGTCAGGTTCACTGGTCTATAATTACCAGGGTTGGTTCTACTCCCCTTCTTGAACAAGGGGACAACATTTGCTATCCTCCAGTCTTCTGGCACTATGCTGTAGACAATGACGACATAAAGATCAAAGCCAAAGACTCTGCAATCTCCTCCCTGGCTTCCCAGAGAATCCTTGGATAAATCCCATCTGGCCCAGGGGACTTATCTGTTTTTACACTTTCCAGAATTGCTAAATTTCCTCCTTAGGCACCTCAATCCCATCTAGTCTAGTAGCCTGTATCTCAGTATTGTCGCCGACCACATTGTCTTTTTCCAGTGTGAATACTGATGAAAAATATTCATTTAACACTTCTACTATCTCCTTAGACTCCATGCACAACATACCAC
>NW_025132990.1:0-1157 GCF_004010195.1 Chiloscyllium plagiosum
TTGATTGTTGTGCGGTTCCCATTCATCCGTTGTTGTAGCCTTTGTTCGGTTTCCCCAGTGTACCTCCGAAAGCTAGTGTGCTTCCAATTAAACCTGTTGGACTATAACCTGGTGTTGTGTGATTTTTAACTTAGTATTTAGATCGGTCACACTGACACTGTCGGTATTTAGATCAGTCACTCTGGCACTGCCAGTATTTAGATCGGTCACACTGACACTGTCGGTATTTAGATCAGTCACACTGACACTGCTAGTATTTAGATCAGTCACACTGACACTGCCAGTATTTAGATTGGTCACACTGACACTGTCAGTATTTAGATTGGTCACACTGACACTGTCGGTATTTAGATCAGTCACACTGACACTGCCAGTATTGACAGCAGTCACATTGACACTGCTAGTATTTGGATCAGTCACTCTGATGCTGTCAGTATTTAGATCGGTCGCTCTGACACTGTCCGTATTTAGATTGGTCACTCTGGCACTGCCAGTATTTAGATCTGTCAGTATTTAGATTAGTCACACTGACACTGTCAGTATTTAGATCAGTCACACTGACACTGTTAGTATTTAGATCAGTCACTCTGACACTGTCAGTATTTAGATCGGTCACCCTGACACTGCCAGTATTTGATCAGTCACACTGACACTGCCAGTATTTAGATCAGTCACTCTGATACTGTCAGTATTTAGATCAGTCAATCTGACACTGTCAGTATTTAGATCGGTCACTCTGACACTGTCAGTATTTAGATCCGTCACACTGACACTGCCAGTATTTGGATCAGTCACACTGACACTGTCAGTATTTAGATCAATCACACTGACACTGTCAGTATTTAGATCAGTCACACTGACACTGTCAGTATTTAGATCAGTCACACTGACACTGTTAGTATTTAGATCGGTCACTCCGACAGTTTCTGTTTTTATATCAGTCACTCTGACGCTGTCAGTATTTAGATCAGTCACACTGACACTTAGTAGTTAGATCAGTCAAACTGACACTGCCAGTATTTTGATCGGTCACACGGACACTGTCAGTGTTTCGATCGGTCTTTCTGACACTGTCATCATTTAGATGGGTTGCTTTGACACTGTCAGTATTTAGATCAGTAACACTGACACTGTTAGTATTTAGATCGGTCGCTCTG
>NW_025132991.1:0-1157 GCF_004010195.1 Chiloscyllium plagiosum
CTGGCATGCTCCCCTGCACTCTCCGTTGACCCAGGGTTGATCCCTGGCTAGTTGGTCATGGTTGAGTTGACGATGTGCTGGACCATGAGGTCACAGACTGTGCTTCTGTTAATGGCCCACATCACACCATGGATGTCAACCCATGAGTTGTTAGATCTGTTTGAAGTCTGTCCCATTTAGCATTGGGATAGAACCACTCAACACGATGGAGGTTATTCTCAATGTGAAAGGGAGACTTTGTCTCCTTAAGGACTGTATGGTGATCGCTGTTCCTGACACTGTCATGGACAGATGTATCTGCTCATGGCAGATTGCTGAGTGTTACAACCAGGTCAGACACCCTCAAAACATTTCAAGAAAGTCATAGGGTCGTTGAGATGTACAGCATGGAAACAGACCCTTCAGTCCCACTCGTCCATGCCAACCAGATATCCCAAACCAATCTAGTCTCACCTGCCAGTGTCCGGCCCATATCTCTCCAACCCTTCCTATTCATATACCCATCCAAATGCCTCTTAAATGTTGCAATTGTACCAGCCTCCACCACATCCTCTGGCAGCACATTCCATACACGTACCACCCTCTGTGTGAAAAAGTTGCCCCTGAGGTCTCTTTTATATCTTTCCCCTCTCACCCTAAACCTATGCCCTCTAGTTCTGGATTCCCCGACCCCAGGGAAAAGACTTTGTCTATTTATCCTATCCATACCCCTCATAATTTTGTAAACCTCTATAGGGTCACCTCTCAGTCTCCGACACTCCAGGGAAAACAGCCTCAGCCTGTTCAGCCTCTCCCTGTAGCTCAGATACTCCAACCCGGGCAATGTCTTTGTAAATCTTTTCTGAACCCTTTCAAGTTTCACAACATCTTTCTGATAGGAATCAGACCAAAATTGCACGCAATATTCCAACAGTGGCCTAACCAATGTTCTGTACAGCCGCAACATGACCTCCCAACTCCTGTACTCAATACTCTGACCAATAAAGGAAAGCATACCAAACACCTTCTTCACTATCCTATCTACCTGCGACACCACTTTCAAGGAGCTATGAACCTGCACTCCAAGGTCTGTTTGTTCAGCGACAGGATTTATACACTTACCATTAGGTGTACAAATCCTGCGAAGATTTGCTTTCCCAAAATGCAGCACCTCGCAT
>NW_025132992.1:0-1157 GCF_004010195.1 Chiloscyllium plagiosum
CTGGGGCACTTGGGCTCAGATGTTAACTGCTGCGCGGTTGCAGCGATGAAAGCGATGCCCACTTTGCGAGAGATTTTCTGTAAGATTGCTGCGTGAAGACGAATTCTGAACACCAAGCAGACTGCACAACAATGTACTCATATGAATCTACTTGAGGGAAGAATCCTCGGTGTCCATTTCTCTCTGCCCCGCCAGCACAGCATCTTTCCATCTCTCCAATAACAGACGTTTGGAGGAAATTCACAATCAAAGTTACTCACTTCCCACTCATTAGATTACTTACAGTGTGGAAACAGGCCCTTCGGCCCAACAAATCCACATCGACCCGCCGAAGCGCAACTCACCCATACCCCTACACTTACCCCTTACCTAACAATACGGGGAATGCAGCATGGCCAATTCACCTGACCTGCACATCTTTGGACTATGGGAGGAAACCGGAGCACCCGGAGGAAACCCACGCAGACACGGGGAGAACCTGCAAACTCCACACAGTCAGTCGCCTGAGGCGGGAATTTAACCCGGGTCTCTAGCGCTGTGAGGCAGCAGTGCTAACCACTGTGCCACCGTGCCGCCCACAAAGTGTAAGTGATACCTCTCACCCCAAGGGATGGGGAGTGAAAGAGCAGAAGAGCGAATCGACTCTTCCCCCCCTCCAGAAAAGAGTACAATTAGAAACAAGTTGGTTTAATTATCCGCCAGTGGAGATAGACCAGTTCCTGGGGATGAGACAAACATCAGCGCCCGGGGGACAGCATGACAAGCAGATGTTCTGGAAACAATTTGCTGCTTGCAATTCTTGGAGCAATGTGGAATGTATTTCACACTGAGCAAGTTTCAGCTGGCTCAGAGTCTCCAGTGTACATTGCTCTTTGAGTTTATATTTGCACATCGACGACATGTCTGCACAACAGCACATGACACTACAGCAGTGAATATCTTTTGACGTCATTCTCGAACATGCAAGTCACACGCCAGATGAAAAGCTGAATACTTCTCTGGAAAAGCTACCGTGCAGTGCAGGAGAATGGCACAGCGGGTGCATGCTGGGATCATAACCCAGAAGCGAAACCATTTTCTCCTACTCACTTAATGTCTTTCGTAGCTTTCCCGTATAACGGCGATCTGTTCTTTTCCTTGCCATGTCATTTGTTTCC
>NW_025132993.1:0-1157 GCF_004010195.1 Chiloscyllium plagiosum
AGGCTATGTCGGAGGGTCAGAGCTGAGGGAACAGGCTATGTCAGAGGGTCAGTGCTGAGGGAGCCGGCTGTGTCGGAGGGCCAGTGCTGAGAGAACAGGCTGTGCCAGAGGGTCAGCGCTGATGGAGCAGGCTGTGTCTGTGGGTCAGTGCTGAGGGAGCAGGCTGTGTTGGAGGGTCAGTGCTGAGGGAGCAGGCTGTGTCGGAGGGCCAATGCTGAGAGAACAGGCTGTGTCAGAGGGTCAGCGCTGATGGAGCAGGCTGTATCAGAGGGTCAGTGCTGAGGGAGCAGGCTGTGTTGGAGGGTCAGTGCTGAGGAAACAGTCTGTGTCAGAGGGTCAGCGCTGAGGGAGCGGGCTGTGTCGGAGGGTCGGTGCTGAGGGAGCAGGCTGTGTCGGAGGGTCAGCAATGAGGGAGCAGACAGTGATGGAGGGTCAGCGCTGAGGGAGCGGGTGCTGTCGGACAGTCAGTGCGGTGGGAGCAGGCTGTGTCAGAGGGTCAGTGCTGAGGGAGCAGGCTGTGTCGAGCGTCAGTACTGGGAGCAGGCACGATTGGAGGGTCAGTGCTGAGGGAGTGGGCACTGTCGGAGGCACAATGCTGAGGGAGCAGGCTGTGTCAGAGAGTCAGTGCTGAGTAAATAGGCTGAGTCAGAGGGTCAGCGCTGAGGGAGCAGACTGTGTCAGAGGGTCAGTGCTGAGGGAGCAGGCTGTGTCGGAGGGTCAGTGCTGAGTGAATAGGCTGTGTCAGAGGGTCAGCGCTGAGGGAGCAGGCTGTGTTAGAGGGTCAGTGCTGAGGGAGCAGGATGTGTCAGAGGGTCAGTGCTGAGGGAGCAGGCTGTGTCGGAGGGTCAGTGCTGAGAGAACAGGCTGTGTCAGAGGGTCAGCGCTGAGGGAGCAGGCTCTGTCAGAGGGTGAGTGCTGAGGGAGCAGGCTGTGTCGGAGGGTCAGTGCTGAGAGAACAAGCTGTGTCAAAGAGTCAGCGCTGAGAGAGCAGGCTGAGTCGGAGGGTCAGTGCTGAGGGAACAGGCTGTGTCAGAGGGTCAGTGCTGAGGGATCCGGCTGTGTCAGAGGGTCAGTGCTGAGGGAGCAGTCTGTGTCAAAGGGTCAGTGCTGAGGGAGCAGGCTATGTCAGAGGGTCAGTGCTGAGGGAGCAGGCTGTG
>NW_025132994.1:0-1157 GCF_004010195.1 Chiloscyllium plagiosum
CCCAAAATCATCTGGACCCGCCCCTTTGACGCCGTGCCGTCATCGCGCTCAGCGTTTTCCCCTGCCTTTGACGTCGTGCCGTCATCGCGCACAGCGTTGTCCCTTGCCTTTGACGACGTGCCGTCATCGCGCTCAGCGTTGTCCCTTGCATTTGACGTCGTGCCGTCATAGCGCTGAGTGTTATCCTTGCCTTTGACGCCACGCCGTCATCGCGCAGAGCGTTGTCTCGTGCATGTGACGCCGTGCCGTCATCGCGTAGAGCGTTGTCTCGTGCATTTGACGCCGTGCCGTCATCGCGCACAGCGTTGTCCCGTGCCTTTGACGCCATGCCGTCATCGCGCTCAACTTTTTCCTTTAACGCCATGCGATCATCGCGCACAGCCTTGTCCCTTGTCTTTGACGCCATGCCGTCATCGCGCTCAGCGTTGTCCCTTGCCTTTGACGCCATTCCGTCATCACGCCGCACGTTGATGTTGCAGATACGAACGTCATGGCCGTGACGTCACCTCACTGTATCAATTAAAGTGGGTTTCCTGGGGATTGTTTGTTTGTCTCATTCTCTGAGTCACGTGACAACGGGTCAGGTCATGCCCTTTGGTTCAAGGCTACTTCCTAATTTGGCAGGAGGCTTGAGATTATTTTATAATTAGGGAGACAGACCCTTGTGTCCATTTGGTCCACGCCAACCAGATTCCCCAAATAAATCTCAGATGAAAACCAAAAGCACACGTGGTGCTCCAGACCTGGAGCCAAAACTGAGGCCTGGCACCATCGGTGAAGGGAAAGTTAACGTTTCAGGTGGACTTTTGTTTTTCTCAATGAAGTTCCAGGGGAGGGAGAGTGTTGGAGCCGGCAAAGGGGGAGGGTGCAATAGAAACTCACAAACTAGTGGACATTGGGAAGATGTTTCCATTAAAAGGAGAGAGCTGAAAATGCGTTGCTGGAGAAGCGCAGCAGGCCAGGCAGCATCCGCGCAGCAGGAGAATCGACGTTTCGGGCATGAGCCCTACTTCAGGAATGGCTCTTCAGAAACGTCGATTCTCCTCTTCCTTGGATGCTGCCTGACCTGCTGCGCTTTTCCAGCAACAGATTTTCAGCTCATCTCCAGCATCTGCAGTCCTCATTTTCTCCATTAAAAGGAGAGACTAGGGCACAGC
>NW_025132995.1:0-1157 GCF_004010195.1 Chiloscyllium plagiosum
TGTCGCAGTTGTTCAGCACAATAGTATAGACAGTATAGGCAGTGGTAATGTATGTTTGCTGCTTGTTTTAAAAATCAAATTAACAATTCAATTTTGTTATTAAACAAATGAATGGATAACTGAACAGCTCAACGCCACTTTCATAAATTCAATGATTTCAGTTAAGTTGAAGGAAGAAAAGGCAATGGCACCAGCTATTGTGAGAGGTGCAATCAGGTAAATTGTGAAGTGTCTGTATCAGTTCATGAATGAGGTCGATGAATAAATGACTGAGCAGATGGATGTTTGACGAAAAAAGAATGAAATACTATTCTATGCAATAGAGGCAGTTAGGTGTCTGGTTGGATACAAAAGTATATATGACTTTGGCAGACAGCATTGATGAATAATGTGTTTGACAGATGTCTATTCGAAACGTGTAGTACGCAGATGTAACGAGTGGTGAACAAGTGATTATTTTTTAAAAAGTTGACGAAACCAATCAGTACGAGTATTAAATATGTTCTAATGCAATGTGTAAAGGTAGTCAGACGTAGTTGAAGGGAAAAATGTTTTTCCTTCTTTAATGGGGTATAATCGAGTGTCAAGAAGATTCATATTTTTATGTCAGAGGTTATTGAGTCGTTTGGCAAATAATTGTTTCATTTTGGGGGTACTGGCATTGAGTTGAGAACGCAATTAATTTGAGTGTAGTTTTGAGATAGAGAATGATTATCAGTGAGGTTTGTTTCATCCAAGTAGTGTTTTGTTGAGTTGCACAGAGATGGATTTTGATAAAGTTGGCACACAGGTGATTGTATCTAACATAATTCGGAATCTTGGACAGCGTTCTTGATTGCATAGGTAATGGTTTTGTCACAGACAGAACTTGAATGGTCACGTTCATGGAGGACCCAATTTGAGAACTCTAATGTTCCCTCCCTTTCTGGTGGTTGTAAAGCATCGTTACAATAGTTGCACTATTATGTCTCAAAGTCGTATTACTTGTTGAGATAGCAAGCTGCTGTTAGGCATTGAATTCACATTGCAATTAATTCATTGCCTGACATAGTCAGGTGAACAGGAGGATTTTGGTGAAATCTGGGTTTGGGTGGGGATGGGTGATATTTAGGGACTTATGGATAAACATATAAATATATCGTCAGACAATGGGTTGG
>NW_025132996.1:0-1157 GCF_004010195.1 Chiloscyllium plagiosum
GGTCTGGCGATGGTGGAGTGGGAGGGGAAGTTATAGTGTTGGGCGACGGGGTGGTTGGGTTGGTTGACTCCTTGGATGCTGTATAACCTGCTGCGCTTTTCCAGCAACACATTTTCAGCTCTGTCTCTCCATGTTGCAAACTTCAAAGAATTATGTACCTGAACCCCGAGGTCCCTCTGTTCGATGACACTACCTAAGGTCCTACCATTAATTGTACAAGCCCTGCTCATGTTTGTTGTACCAAATGCATTCCTGCGCATTTATTCAGACTGAACTCCATCTACGGTTTTTCAGCCGTCCACGCATTTCATCAGGATCTCTTTGTAATCTTAGGAAGCCTTCTTCACTGTCAGCAATGCCACCCTCCAGTCTACCAGCCTATCACACATCGCTCTCTATGATACAAATATCTCTCCTCGGGGCCCTACAATGTCTTCACCAACTTCCCACAGTGTGCTGAGATACAGTTGATCAGGTCCTGGGGATTTATCTACCTTCATGTTTTAAACCCTCCAGCACCTCCTTTTCTATAAGGTGGAATCATTTCAAGACATTGAGTCATAGAGATGTATAGCACGGAACCAGATCCTTCGGACCAACTTCTGCATGATCCTTCGGACCAACTTCTGCATTTGCCAGAATGTTGCCAATATCCCTCTAAACCTTTCCTATTCATATACTCATCCACATGCCTTTTAAATGTATTTCTATCAGCCTCCACTAATTCCTCTGACAGCTTATTCCAATCAGTCTGCAGGAATCAGTTGTCCTTTAGGTCCCTTTGAAAAGTTTCCCTCGCCTGGGGAAATGACCTTGTCGATTCACCCTATCGATGACCATCGTGATTTTAAACCACTTTATCAGATAACTCCTCAGCCTCCCATGTTCAGTTGAAAATAGCCCCAGCCTATTCAGCTTTTCCCTGTTGCGCAAACCCTCCAACTCTAGCAACATCTTTGGTCATTTCTTCTGAACACTTTCATGTTCCACAATATCCTTCCGATGGCATTGAGACCAGAATTACACACAGTATTCCAATAGTGGTCAGGCCAAACACTGTTTTGTTCCCTAAACACCCCAGTGTTTATCCACAGTAAGCTCCAGAGTGAAATATTAGTTTCAGATCTTGTCATTTCGCACATCGTTGGCTTCATTGA
>NW_025132997.1:0-1157 GCF_004010195.1 Chiloscyllium plagiosum
ATCACTGCAGTTCCCAACTCCCAGCTCAGCACTCTCCCCATGAATTGTCCTACCTGCCTATCTTCTTTTGCACCGACCCACTCCACACTCCCCATCCGACCTATCACCTTCATCCCCTCCCCCACTCACCTATTGTACTCTATGACACTTTCTCCCCACACCCACACTCCTCTCACTTACCTCTCCACTCTTCAGGCTCTCTGCCTGTATTCCTGTTGAAGGGCTTTTGCCCGAAACATCGTTTTTACTGCTCCTCGGATGCTGCCTGAATTGCTGTGCTCTTCCAGCACCATTAATCCAGAATTTTAAATAATCTTATCAACTTCATGCAAGTTGCAGTGATGGACTGCAAGAACTTTGTATTCTTTCACACTGCCAAGAATCCTGCCTTTAATCCCGTCTTTTGAATTCAAATTCGACCATCCAAAATCATACGCTTCAACCTTTTCCTTTTGATCTCCAATTGCCAATTTTCAGCCCAGTCCTGCATCCTGACAATGTCCCGTTGCAACATACCATAGGCCTTCACACTATCTACAACTCGACAAATGTCTGTGTCATCGGCAAACATACTACGCATCCTTCGACTCATCCAACTCAGTTGTAAAACTCAAAATGAGCAGATGTCCTAAAATCGACCCTGCGGACCACCGCTGATCACCGAGCTCCAGGCTGAATACTTTGGATCTACTACTCCCTCTGGCTTCAATGGCCACTAATTCTGTACCCAAACAACGTGTATTTCCATACCAGTTGTATATCCCATGCTTCCTTTCTTCGGAATGAACCCACCAGTGGACGTTTATAAAAAGCCTTGCTAAAATCCATGGTCATCATATCATTGCACCATCTTCATCCATGTGTCTTGCCACATCGTCAAATGACTTAATAATGTTTGTGAGGCATGACCTGCCCCTCAGAAAGGCATGCTGACTATCCCTAATAAACCTCTCATTTTAAAAGTAATTATAAATCATGTCTGACAGAATTCTCTGCAATACAATGCCCAGCACTGACATATGATTGACTAGTCTTTAATTCCCATGATTTTCCCGATTCATTTTCCTGAATGAGGGAAGAGCGTTTCCCACCCTCCAATCATCTGGCACTACTGCAGTTGACAATGAGGACTGAAAGATCATCGACAAAGAAGCAAC
>NW_025132998.1:0-1157 GCF_004010195.1 Chiloscyllium plagiosum
TATTATTATATCTACTGTTAACCTTTTTCTCAGTGAATTAGACAAGACATGCCAGGCAACTCTTGAAGGTTTTATAATTACGTGGAAATCTGTGTCCATGATTAGTTACTAAATATTTAACTAGAACTTATTACTGTTGTAAACAGTTTCAAAGGCGCAGCTCGCTTCTGAAAGATAACTTGAGTTGCTGTTTTTGTGGATGAACAGAATCCTTACTGAAATCAGAATAAGTTATCTTTTGCAGAGATTCTTCAAAGTTTTTGTGCTACAATTTCATTATTTCATCTGTGTTCTGTTACAAATCATCAAGTTTTTAAAAAAGACCTTTCTTTATCACGATGTTGGCATGTTTCAGAATCTTGCGAATCAGATTGTCCTTTCTTTTGCTTGGAATAATTCCCTTCTCAAAGGCTCTTTTTTCACTAATGCTGAAGCAATCTATTTTAATTTCTATCTATTTTGTGGGTCATCAAAAACAGACAGCTGAAGTAGACTTTTCAATTTCGGCCACTCCTTATCTCTAAAAAAGGCAGCTCCAACTCTCACTATGATCTGCCAGAACTGTGTATGAACAAAGAGTTTCACTCTACTTAGATACATGCGACAATGACTCCTATCAAATCAAATGAAACCAAATCTAATGATAGAGAGAGCGAAATTGTCACAAGGTCAATAGACTCAGATCGAACTCTGCAGCCTGGCATATCCGGCCAAAAATCGTGATAGACGATTAAACAACTAACTGAATTATTCCCATTCTGTCAATGGATCAGCTCTGCACATCAGTGTAAAAAACAAGGAAATAGAATCTGTACCATCCTAGCCAGGGGTGTTGACGCGATGATTCAACTCACCGTCATCATGATGCCCACAGAATCAAAGATCAGTCTTCAACCAATTCGATTCGCTGTGCGTGACATGAAGAAACAGCTGAACACAGTAGATATGACAAAAGCAATGGGCCCTGACCCCATTCCTGCAATAGGACTGAAGGCTTGTGCTGCACAACAAGCCGTATCCCTGGGGAGGAGGTTTCCTTCCAGCTCCAACTCTGACATCTCCCTGGCAATGTGGAAAATTGTTCAGTGTCGGGGAATAATTACAATCTGACCAATTACAACCCACTCAGTCTCATCACGGTAGTCAAGTTGGGAGTT
>NW_025132999.1:0-1157 GCF_004010195.1 Chiloscyllium plagiosum
TAGATATAATCACCAAACCCGTGTGAGAGGCAGCCATGCCTCACAAAAATTATTGAATTCTTTGAGGATATGACAAAAGACATTGACGAAGGTAGGGCAGTGGATATGGGGTCCACTGATTTTAAGATGGCGTGTGAAATTATTCCCCATCGTAGACTCATTCTGAAAGTAAGGAGGCATGGGATGTAGGAAAATCAGCATTGGCTGGTTCATTGCAGACAGAGGGTGGTAATATATTGAAAGTCTTCAGCCTTGGAGTTGGTAAGCAGTGGTGTTCTTCAGGAGTCGTTTTTCGGATCTCTGCTGATTGTGATTTTTATAAATGACTTGGATAAGTAATTGGAAGGTTGCGTTGGCCAGGATGCCGAAGAAACGATAGTTGTTCGAATTGGAGAGAGTCTGAAAACTATCGAGACATTGGCAGGATGCAGAACTGGTTTGATAAGTGGCATTTGGAGTTCAAACTGGATAAGTGTGAAATGATTAATTTTGGACGGACGATTTTGAATGTGGAATTTATGGTTAAGGGCGGGATGCTCGACAGTGTGGAGGACCAGTGAGACCTTGGTATCAATGTCAATAGAGTCATAGAGATGTACAGCATGGAAATGGAGCCTTCGGTCCAACCCATCCATTCCGACCAGTTCTTCCAACCCAACCTATTCCCACCTGCCAGCACCCTGCCCATATCCGTCCAAACCCTTCCTATTCATATACCCATCCAAATGCCTCTTAAATGTTTCAATTGTACCAGCCTCCACCACTTCCTCTGGCAGTTCATTCCATACACGTACCGCCCTCTGCGTGAAATTGTTGCCCCTGAGGTCTCTTTTATATCTTTCCCCTCTCATACGAAACACATGCCCTCGAGTTCTGGACTCCCCAAAACCAGGAAAAAAGACTTTGTCTATTTATCCTATCCATGCCCCTCATAATGTTGTAAACCTCTATAATGTCACCCCTCAGCTTCCGAAGCTCCAGGGAAAACAGCCTCCTCAAAGTTGCCAGCCAAGTTGATCGAGTTGTAAATAAGGTGTATGGTGTGTTGGCTTTCATTAGCGAGTTTAAGTGATATGAGGTTGTTCCCCAGCTCTGTAAAGCCCTGGCTAGACCACACTAACAAAATTGCGTTCAATTCTGGTCGCTGCATTATAGTA
>NW_025133000.1:0-1157 GCF_004010195.1 Chiloscyllium plagiosum
GACAGCACTGGCAGTTTAAAGTACCAGGGTACAAGTGTTTTATGCGGGACAGAGATGGTAGAAAGAGGGGACAGGATGTTTCATTTTAGATTAAGGCGAGTATCACAGCAGTAAACAGAGATAAAATAACTGATGGATCCTCCTGTTAGGATTTGTCTGGGGAGCTAATAAATAAGAAGTGAATGATGATAGGATTTGGATTGTCCTATGGGCCCCCAAGTAATAAGCGAGGAATTAATGGCATAAAAATATGTAGATAGACTGGGGAGACTTACAGGGCCAATAGGATTGCATTAGTAGGAGATTTTAATTTTCCGAACATAGACTGGGAATGACATAGACTGGGAATGACATGGGGTGTATTTATTAAGTGTGTTCAGAATAGTTTCCTCAAGCAGTAAGTAGAGAGTGCAAGTGGGGAAGGGACGAAACTTGACCTACTCTAAGAACTAGGGCAGGGCAGGTGACTGAGGTGACAGTGGGGGAGCACTCTGGGATCAGTGACCATAGTTCTATTAATTTTTTAATAATTATGGAGTAGGACAAAACTGCTCCACATGTTCAAGTTTAAACTTGGGGCAAGGAGAATTTTGATGGAATTAGACAGGAGCTCGTAGGGGTTGGTTGGAGGAGTTTGTTTGCAGGCGAAGGACCTCCTGCAAGTGGGAGGATTTTAAAAGTGAAATGTCTACAGTTCAAGATCTATATGTCACTGTGAGGGTAAAAGGCAAGGTTGTTAGGAAGAGGGAACCTCGGATATCAGGAGACATTGAAGCTTTGACCAGCAAAAAGGAGGCATGGCTCAGGTCCAGGCAGCTGGGATCGAGGGAATACCTGGAGGTATACAGGGGATGCAGTAGTTTACTGGAGAAGGATATCAGGAGGGCGAAAAGGTGGCACAAGATTGCTTTGGCTGAGAAGATTAGAGTGAATGCAAAGAGGCTCTTTAAGTATATTAAAGTAAAAAGAATAACTAAATGAGAATATGACCCCTCAAGGCCCAAAGTGGACATGCATGTCGAGAACCATAGGAGATTTGTGAGATTCTCAATGAATATTTCTCCTCTGCCTTTACAGTGAAGAAAATCATGAAGACTTCGGAGGTTAACAAAGGTAGTACTGTCATCTTGGAACGAGTCAATATCACCGGAGAAGAC
>NW_025133001.1:0-1157 GCF_004010195.1 Chiloscyllium plagiosum
CAGACCTCACTTTCTCTCAAAGAGGGCTGATAGTTAAGGCTGATGAACTCAGGGCGTGGTTAGGTACGTGAGCTGAGATATTATAGCCATTATAGAAACATGACTAAGGGAGGGACAGCACAAGCAGCTTGATGTGCCAGGGTATAGATGTTTTAGGCAGGACAGAGGTGGTGGAAGGAAGGGAGGGGGAGATGTTTTTTGTACAAGGCGTGTTCCATAACAATAATCAGAAATGAAATAACTGAATAATCATCCAATGAGGCTTTGTGTGTCGAGCTCAGAAATAAGGAGGGATGATGATGTTATTGGGTTGTACTGTAGGCCCTCACATTCTCAATTGGAATTAGAGGAACAAATTTGCAGGGAGATTGGTGAGACTTGCAGGAGCAACAGAGGGAGCATCCTGTGAATGCCCCATTGCAACCAACAATAGCCCTCCACACTATGTCCCACTCCACAAGCCTTCGCTAAGGTGTTTGATAAGACTCCACACTGTAGGCTATTACACAAAGTTTGGACCTTCGGGATTGAAGGTGATTTGGAGGTTTGGATCAGAAATTGGCGAGCTGACAAAAGACAGAGGGTGGTCGTTGATGGGAAATGTTCATCCTGGAGCTCAGTCACCAGTGGTGTGCCACAACAATCTGTTTTGGGGCCACTGGTATTTTTCAATTTTATAAATGATTTGGAATGGGCTTAGAAGTATGAATGATTAAATTTGTTGATGACACTATGGTAGGCACAGTTGTGGACAGTTCCAACGGATGTTGCAGGTTACAGAGGGACATAGATAAGACACAGATCTGGGCTCAGAAGTGATGAATGGAGTTTAATACGGAAAGGTATGAGGTAGTTCACTTCAGAAGAAGTACTAGGGCTAATGGTAAGATTCTTGGTAGTGCTGATGAATAGAGAGATCTCGGTGTCCAGGTGCATAAATCCCTGAACGTTGCCGCCCAGGTTGATCGGGTTGTTAAGAAGGAATATGTTGTGTTGTTGTTTATTGGTCGGGGATTGAGTTTCGGAGCCACGTGGTCATGCTTCAGCTGCACAAGACACTGGTAAGGCCGCACCTGGAGTATTATATACAGTTCTGGTAACCTCATTATAGGAAGGATGTGGAGGCTTTGGAAAGGATTCAGAGAAGATTTACTAGG
>NW_025133002.1:0-1157 GCF_004010195.1 Chiloscyllium plagiosum
GTAGTGTAAACATGTCAATAGACTGTAATAGTGAAACACTTTCATATCAATGGAATAATTATACCAATTGTGGTCAGAGAGGGTGCCATAAACAGCTAGATTGTCTCAGGTTGACAGTTGCTAATTAATGTCAAGAGTGTGGTGCTAGAAAAGCACAGCCGGTCAGACAGCATCTGAGGAGCAGGAGAATCAATGTTATGGGCATAAACCCTTCCTGATGAATTTATAGCAGCCTTCAAATCATTAATATGCAAGTCAAAGAATTTCTTTTAAGTCACTTTCTGTAGATAACTTAATGTTTTATAGCAAAAGGTGACATCTCAGCTCAGATAATGCATTAAGGATGTGAGGTCTGTATCCCAATCTTGAGTTAGACTGATTCTATTTCAAAAATGAACCGAAGTCTGCAATCTAAAAGGTGAAAGACTTAATAATCCAGATTTGTTCAATATATTACTGTATGACACTATAACCTTTTGCTAAACATTGTGTGTTTTATGATCGCGTACTCCACAACCACTTGATGAAGGAGCAGCACTCCAAAAGCTAGTGTTCCCAAATAAACCGTTGGACTGTGACCTGGTGTTGTTTGATTTTTAACTTTGTCCACCCTAGTCCAACATCAGCTCCTCCACGTCATGAACACCAGTGAAGGAACAGCTATATATTTGCAGAATTAGGATGACTAGTGGCTATGAGGGGAACTTGCAGCTCATGGTGTGCGCATATAGCTGCTTCCATTATCCTTTCAGATGGAAGTATTTTTCAGCTGAATGATGCTGTACAAGGATCTTTTGTGAATTCCTGCAGTATTTCTTGTAGCTCCTCAACACTGTTGTTCCTCAACTCAGTGGTAGAGGGAGTGAATGTTAATGGATGTAGTGCCAATCAAGTTGTTTGCTTTGTCCTAGTTGGTGACAAGCTGCCTTGGGAAAACAGCCAACATAATCAAAGACCCCTCCTATGCCTGTCATACTCTCTTCCACCCTTTTTTTATCAGACAGAAGATATGACAGACTGAAAACACAGACCAACAGATTTAAGAACAGCTTCTTCTCTGCTGTTATCAGGCGTATGAATGGACCTCTCATTTATTAGAGTTGATCTTTCTCTGTACTCTCTCTGTTGTTGTAAAACTGTGTGCTGCATTCTTTTCC
>NW_025133003.1:0-1157 GCF_004010195.1 Chiloscyllium plagiosum
GACGCCAGAGAAAAGATTCAAAGTTGAAATCAAAGCACTTTGAAAGAATGAATTTGAATTGATGCATTCATTTCACATCATCAAGATAGCTGTAAATGCCCCACAATCAATTCATTTGTTTGAGTAGTGTTAGGTGAAGGGGTAAATGTAGGGGAATGGGTTTGGGAGGGTTACGCTTTGGCGGGTCGGTGTGGACTTGTTGGGCCGAAGGGCCTGTTTCCAAACTGTAAGTAATCTAATCTAAAAAAAAGTGTCTTTAATATTGCAGACAAACCTAGCAAGACTTGTAATCAGCAGCTGTAGGAACTCAGTAGAAATAGAGCATGTACTTTATTTTCTGAAACAAAAAATATTTCAATCTCAGCCTTAAGTTTTTTCAACAATGGAGCATACTCAACTGTCATGTGTGCAGATGCAAAATGTTCAGATGTTCTGATTTGATACAATCCTCAACATTTCAGCCAAAATCACTGGTCATTAACCCTGGAATCGTGCCACTGTGTTCTAGATTGCACAGCTCAGAGGGTAACTTACTAACAGTTTCTACCCGGCTATATGCCTTGTGAATCTTTCAACCTTGGAGAAATACAGAGGTGATACTCCATTTTCCAGGCATGCAGAGTAAGTTTTAATTCGACTGCACTTAAAGCATCTATTCCAATGTTTGCAACTGCCAACCAAAGTTTCAGTCTTTCTCTCTCAGTCTCTCTCTCTCTCTCTAAGTGACCACACCTCTATTTAATTAATCATAGGGAGTAGTGACAGGCGACAGTTCATTGAACATCAAAGAGATCACCTCTCCGTCTTCTGAATTCCATGGAATATAGAATGGATTTGCTGAGCTGAGTGAACCTTTGATCAACTGCACATTGGGAACCAAAAAGCACATAGGTCTTTCATGTGTGAGGTATTGTACCACACTATAGAAGTGACTCTCACATGTTACTCAAATTCACCATTGAGTTTGATTTCATGACATCCCAACACAGGAAAAAGGATATTCATAGTTCAGGCAAGATAAGTATTTTGAGTGAAACATTCACCAGTCTGAACGGACTACACCCTCTCCAATGCCAATGAAAATATCCACTTCATGCTTCATTCAGGGGCAAACAGTAAGGATCATGTGAGAAGTGCTTACCTGGACAGGTAGACAG
>NW_025133004.1:0-1157 GCF_004010195.1 Chiloscyllium plagiosum
AAGACTGGCGCTGACATTGTACATGTACAGAACAACATGAAGACTGGCACTGACATCGCACATGCACAGAACAACATGAAGACTGGCGCTGACATCATGCATGTACAGAACGACATGAAGACTGGCGCTGACGTTGTACATGTACAGAACGGCATGAAGACTGGCGCTGACATTGTGCATGTACAGAACGGCATGAAGACTGGCGCTGACATCGTGCATGTACAGAATGGCATGAAGACTGGCGCTGACATCGTGCTTGTACAGAACGGCATGAAGACTGGCGCTGACATCGCACATGTACAGAACGACATGAAGACTGGCGCTGACATTGTGCATGAACAGAATGACATGAAGACTGGCGCTGACATCATGCATGTACAGAACGACATGATGACTGGCACTGACATCGTGCATGAACAGAACGACATGAAGACTATCGCTGACATCGTGCATGTACAGATTGACATGAAGACTGGCACTGACATCGTGCATGTACAGAACGACATGAAGATTGGCTCTGACATCGCGCAAGTACTGAACGACATGAAGACTGGCACAGACATCGTGCATGTACAGAACGACATGAAGACTGGCACAGTCATCGTGCATGTACAGAATGACATGAAGACTGGCGCTGACATTGCGCATGTACAGAACAACACTAAGACTGGCGCTGACATTGCGCATGTACAGAACGACATGACGAGTGGCACTGACATCGTGCATGTACAGAACGACATGAAGACTGGCGCCGACATCGTGCATGTTCAGAATGACATGAAGACTGGCGCTGACAATGTGCATGTACAGAACAGCATGAAAACAGGATTGCAAGTACTGAACGACATGAAGACTGCCGCAGACAATTTGCATCTACTGATTGACATGATGACTGGCGCGGACATCGCGCATGTACAGAACGACATGACGAGTGGCACTGACATCATGCATGTACAGAATGACATGAAGACTAGCACTGACATCATGCATGTACTGAACTACATGAAGACAGACGCTGATATTGTACATGTACAGAACGGCATGAAGACTGGCGCTGACATCGCGCATGTACAGAACGACATGAAGACTGGCGCTGACATCATGCATGCACAGAACGACATGAAGACTGGCGCTGACATTGTGCATGTGCAGGATGA
>NW_025133005.1:0-1157 GCF_004010195.1 Chiloscyllium plagiosum
CTGTGCCTTGTGAGATATTTCCCATCACTTTGTATCCTGAAATTCCTCTGGAGGGTTTAGAAAGGAGGGTCTGGGTCAGGACAGAATGATTGTCCACCCCATGGATATGGCCCTGACCCCATCCAAAATCCCATGGTCAGAGGGATTTCTCTGTTACAGGTGGACCCCCACAACATTCCTGGTAAAACAGGTTGTTCCCCTCAGGTCAGGTGACCCTGTTTCTTCAGGTTTGTGGAGCTTGGGGGAAAAGTTCATTAAAAATGGCCACGTTCCGGTTTTATCACTTCATGAAATGTAATTGATCACACAATGTCCCCAAAACCCCACATTCTGGGGACCATAAACAGCAGAAAGAAATTCAATGGGACATTTTCCTCATTTACATCAATAGACCCACAGCCCCCCATGGCCACAGTTTCAGATCGGCAGGAGAAGGACAGGGACTCGGTGTAATCAGGTGCTGCCCCATTGGCCATCCAAAGCACCCAAAACCCATCCCCTTTACAGCCCGAGAGACTCTGTTCATGGAGCATCACCTCGAACAGAGCTACACAATCTCACCTCAATTCCCTGACAGGAACAGCCACGTCCTGCCTGTCCCCAGGGAATTGAGGTGAGTCTTCACTTGAATCTGTCCAAGACTATTATGGTTTGAAGCTGTCATCTTTCCTTCATTACGACTCATCTCCATTTCAGTAAAATGACCTCCACAAGTTCTGTAAAGGCACTCGGCACGGGCTGCATTTTCCCAATCTCATGGAGACAGGTTTGGGGGTGAATGGACTGGTTAAAGAGCCAGAAACCCTGACAGGTCACTCCTTAACCCTGTCCAAGGGTGACTTTCTCATGATAAGCGTCTGGAGCGATCACAGGACTCCCAATGAGGCTGCTGTCTGGACACTGCTTCAGACCCTCCCACTGGGCCCTGTACTTCCTGGTAAAGTTAAAGATGGTGAATGGGGAGGTGACCAATTAGGAATCTGCTTTGTGTAATGTTGCTTTGGTGGGAACACTGAGGTCATGCCCAGGATCCGGAAAATTCAACCCAACAATTTCCCAGTTGGCATCACATTTCCTCCTCCTTCCCTGCCTTACCCTGTTAGACAGGCGAGAGAGAAATGTCTCAATGTGTTTGTGTCGACACAGCTGCTTCAACT
>NW_025133006.1:0-1157 GCF_004010195.1 Chiloscyllium plagiosum
TAACCTCCCTGCTCATCCCCCAAATCCCTTCCCTGCCTCACCCCTCCTTTCCAATGCTCCCTGCCCCCAACCGATTCATTCCTCCCATTGACAAAACCAGCTCATACCCTCTACCGATCTTCACCACTTATCTGCAGCTCCTCCCACACCGACTCCGAGTCCTGAAGAAGAGTTGTATCTGGAACATTGACTCTCCTCCTGCTGATGTTGCCTGGCTTGCTGTGTCCTTCCAGCCTCCTGCCTGTCTGTTTTGGATTCCAGCATCTGCGGGGTTTTTTTTGTCTCTCAGGCTGCTTAAGGAAGTCATTGACAGCTTCAGCAGACAGCATTTTAAATCAAGTGTGTATCCCCCTGAATCCCAGGGAGCTGTAGAAAGGTGTCATCACACCCTGAAGATTGTGGGAAGACCATCCTGTCAGGATGACCCGAATGATTGGGATAAAGGTATCCCATTTGTATTGTTCTCCATTAGAGTTGCCCCAAATGAATCTACTCAGATTAAATCCTTTGTGTTTATATTTGGATGTGATGTGACAGGGCCTTTGCTCCTGTCAGATTCTCTTTAATTAATTTCAAAGTCGAGATCTCGCACTTGGATTATGTATCGGAGGTGAGGGAGAGAGGAAATCAGGTTGGTGAGTTAGTGAAACAGCACCTGAAGAGGCCACAGTGTAGAATGAAGCAGGTGTCAGTGAAAATTCTGAAATTTGGATGTTTTCCCGTTGGGATGACTTATTAATATTGTCACGAGTGATCAGAGATCCTTCCCAAAGCAAGGTTTAATGGTCCTGATCAAATTGAGCAAAAGCTGAGCCATGTAAACTATCTGGAAAAGATGCTGGATCGGAAAAACAATCTGTAACGGGTCTGTCATGTGAAGATGTTGAATCCTTATGATAATAGAGAGAAGGAAATGGAGGAACAGGTATTAGTTACTGTCCCACAGAGTGCGGAATCCAATCCAGATATCGGGGAGTTTGATGTGGCTCAAATTACATTAAAGAATGAGGGAGTCTTTGAAGTGTGGGATAGGTTAGTGAGCTGTGTCTCAGGAGCAAAGAACCCAGCTGAAAGGCTTGTTGCAGCAGTGTGAGGACATATGCAGGAATAAGATGGGGAGGACGAATGCTATTGTACATGAGGTAGATGTAGGGAAT
>NW_025133007.1:0-1157 GCF_004010195.1 Chiloscyllium plagiosum
TGACAGTTTCCACTGTCACAATATTCCACTGCTCTCCATCACTATATTTCAACAGCATCAGTTAATCCACCTCTCTCTCCTCAGACACTCAATCACCCTCCCTTATTCATTGTTTCCAACTATGCTGAGTCACAACATCAGACTACTGAACACCACTAACTGAGTCACTGCATGCTGTGTAATTGGAGAGATGTGATCAGAATGGTGGGCTGTATGTTACAAATATGGAATGGATTTGGAAGACGATTTCTCAGTGGACTTTGGAGTTTTTATACCTACAGGTTCCAGAGCAGTGAAAGTCTTGTCACTGCAGGAAAGGAATGCTGATACATCTTGGAGTCAAATGAGAGAGAAACACAACAAATTAGCGGTCAAGACATCACAGCTGTCTGACCCAATATAAAGACCAATCCTGAACAATTGGTCTTTTCCCTATCAATATATCACAGGCTAACAAAATGCAAGCATCACCCATTCAGACGACATGATAAGAACATCAAAGGAATAGGATTCTGTTCAGATTTTGCCTGTCCTCGGATGCTGCCTGAATTGCTGTGCTCTTCCAGCACCACTGATCCAGAATTCTGTTCAAGTCACTCTAATTAGCGACATCTGCAATTGCATTCCATTTCAAACAGTCAAACTGCACAAGTCACACCAAAAAAAATTCTATTCCCAATAATTATTAGAACATATTCTCAGCAGTCGATGCAATATATTCGTTTCAGTGACTTCATTGTACCTTTCAAAGTAACTTTGACTCAAACTTTCATTCAAAAAAAATCACACTCCCTTTCGGGCATGCATCTTACACTCAGTGCCCTGAATTCAATCCTGCATCTACTTTTGGATCTAATTGAAAGTGTGATTGCTTTGACCTTCATGACAGTGTCAATCGCAGAATTAACGTGTACTTCGACTGAGAGGGAATGTATCAAGGGAATTTGAGGCATTTTCAGAGAGATATAAATCATAGAGATGCCTCAACCTGGTGCATAAGATGCAGCAGATTTGGAATGGAATCTCACAGTGGACATTGGCTCAATACTGAACACAAGCCCAAAAGTGCAGACTCGAAAACGTCCCGTGCAACTGCAACATAGCTTCCAACGTCTATACTCAACACCCTGACGGATGAACACCAACGTGCCCAAAGC
>NW_025133008.1:0-1157 GCF_004010195.1 Chiloscyllium plagiosum
GCCTTGGACAGTTCGCAATATGGAGCAAACAGACGGAAAAATATTGTCTCATTGATTGTAGCTCAGGGTGACCACTCTCTCAGTCAGAGTCATACTTTGTGCCCTGGGAATTAAAGATAATCAGAGGGCTGTTTGTTGAAATATTCTTTTCATGAAGATTTATATCCACATTGTATTTGGGTAAACTGCTCATTATTTCTGCATCCAATGCTCTCCTCCTCCACACAGGACATTCACTGACTGGAATCTCCTCTGAGACTGCCCCAACATTGAAGCTTGGCCCAAGTGTAACTGACTGCATGAGTTCCCTCAGTGATCGATAACATCAGAAGATGCTGCTGCCTTTGTCGTATTTGGATTCACCTCTTACTTGGCTCAACATTCCCTTATTTTTTATTGAACCATCAATGGATAACATTTCCTGCAGGGCTGTGTCCAGCTCAATGTTAGGGATGGCACGGTGGCTCAGTGGTTAGCACTGCTCCCTCATACCACCAGGGACCCAGGTTTGATTCCAGCCTCAGGTGCCTGTCGGTGTAGTATTTGCCCATTCTCCCCGTACCTGTGTGGGTTTCCTCATACAATCCAAAGGAGTTCAGGTTGGGTGAGTTGGCCATGCTAAATTCCCCATAGCGTTCAGGGATGTGTTAGTTTGGGGTAAATGTAGGGGAATGGATTTGAGTGGGATACTGTTTGGAGGCCAGTATGGACCTGTTGGGCTGAAGGGCCTGTTTCCACACAGAAGGGATTCTATGTACGTTAATGCCACATTTATCCATATTTCCAAGTTTACGAGACTGGTGCACACAGAGCTCAGCTCCGATTGTTCCAGGAAATCAATAACGCTGGTTATCAATGCAAAAGTACCTGCACAGGCAAATTTCTAGCACATATAGAATTCCCACATTGTGTGTCAGTTTCTCAATGTCCAGGACCCGCAGGCCACAGGTAAGGAGCTGGTATTACTTTATTTATGCTTTTAATCGGAATATGTTTACTATTTAAGTCCAGATTCACAAAGTCGAATGTGAAATGTCAACCTGCTTGTTTTAATATATTGTCATTACCCGAGTCTTCCTGAATGATAATCCATGTTGTGTGAGGAATGCTCAGGGCAATTGTAAATTTTTCTGTTTTTTGCAAATTTCTGAACATAA
>NW_025133009.1:0-1157 GCF_004010195.1 Chiloscyllium plagiosum
TATGAACTCACCCTTCCAATTCGTCATCCAACTCTCTTATAAAAAAAATCACAAAGAGCACAGGTCCCAGAACAGATCATCAAGTTAGTCACCAAGCTCCAGGCTGCATCTGTTCCACCTACCACCACCTTCTGTCTTCTGTGGGCCAGCCAATTCGGCATCCAGACATCCAGACCTCCCTGTAAGCCATGCCTCCTTATCTTGTGAATGAGCTTACCGTGGATAAATTTATCAAACGCCTTGTTAAAATTCATATACCACATCCACTGCTCTAATTCATCAACGTGTTTTGTCACATCCTTAAGGAATTCAATAAGATCTATGAGGCATGACCTGCTCCTCACAAAGCCATGTTGACTGTCTCTAATCATTTATAATTTTCCAAATATTCATAAATCCTGTCTCTCAAATCCTCTCCAATACTTTGCCCGTTCGTGGTGTAAGGCTGGTTGGCCAATAATTCCCAGGATTATCTCTATTCCCTTTCCTGAACCAGGGAATAACTTTTGCCAGCCTCCTGTCATCTGCCACGACTCCAGTGTACAGTGAGGATGCAAAGATCATCGGAAAATGCGCAGATTCCTATAGTATCCTAGGGCATATCCTGTTTAGCCAAATAAATTTATCTATCCGTGTGTTTCTCAAACTTTTCAACACATCCTCCTGTTCTAGCATATCCGCCTGTTTCATGCTGCCCTCAGAAACGTCAAGGTCCCTCTCATTAGTGAATACCTAAGCAAACATTCATTAAGAAGCTCCCCACCTCCTCCGACTCCTGGCGCAAGTTCCCTCCACTATCACTGATCAGCTCTACTCTGGCCATCCTCTTGTTCCTGACATAAGTGGAGAACTTCTTAGGTTTTACCTTAATTCTACCCGCCAAGCCTTTATCATGTACACTTTTATCTCTCCTGAATTCATTCTTCAGTTCCACGCTGGTTATCTTGCAACCTTCTAGAGCACTGTCTAACCCTTGCCTCCACAGCCTTATGTATGGTGGATGAGAACAATAGGCCCGCTGGGAACATTAGGCATCAGACGATCAGGGTGTTATCTCTCCTGAATTCATTCTTCAGTTCCACGCTGGTTATCTTGCAACCTTCTAGTGCACTGTCTAACCCTTACCTCCACAGCCTTATGTATGGTGGATGAGAACA
>NW_025133010.1:0-1157 GCF_004010195.1 Chiloscyllium plagiosum
TCCCCTGTGTATGTGTGTACATTCCCCTGTGTATAAATCCCTTTGTGTGTGTGTACACATTCCCCTGTGTGTGTGTGTGTGTATACATTCCCGGTGTGTGTGTGTCCATTCCCCGGTGTGTGTGTGCCCATTCCCCAGTGTGTGTGTATATACATTCCCCTCTGTGTGTGTATATATTCCCCTGTGTGTGTATACATTCCCCTGTGTGTGTGTACATTCCCCTGTGAGTGTATACATTCCCTTGTGTGTGTTTTCATTCCCAAGTGTGTGTGTACATTCCCCTGTGTGTGTGTACATTCCCCTGTGTGTGTGTGTGTGTGTGTGTGTATGCATTCCCCTGTGTGTGTTTGTACATTCCCCTCTGTGTGTGTACATTCCCCTGTGTGTGTACATTCCCCTGTGTGTCTGTGTGTACATTCCCCTGTGTGTGTATACATTCCCCTGTATGTATACATTCCCCTGTGTGTGTGTGTACATTCCCCTGTGTGTGTAAATTCCCCTCTGTGTGTGTATACATTCCCCTGTGTCTCTGTGTGCAAATTCTCTAATGTGTATGTGTACATTCCCCTCAGTGTGTGTTTACATTCCCGTGTGTGTGTGTATACATTCCCCAATGTGTGTGTACATTCCCTTGTGTGTATACATTCCCCTGTGTATGTATGTACATTCCCCTGTGTGTATAAATTCCCTTGTGTGTGTGCACACATTCCCCTGTGTGTGTGTGTGTATACATTCCCCGGTGTGTGTGTGCCCATTCCCCAGTGTGTGTGTATATACATTCCTCTGTGTGAGTATACATTCCCCTGTGTATGTGTGTACATTCCCCTGTGTATAAATTCCTTTGTGTGTGTGTACACATTCCCCTGTGTGTGTGTGTGTGTATACATTCCCGGTGTGTGTGTGTCCATTCCCCTGTGTGTGTGTGTACATTCCCCTGCGTGTGTGTATACATTCCCCTCTGTGTGTGTATATATTCCCCTGTGTGTGTATACATTCCCCTGTGTGTGTGTACATTCCCCTGTGAGTGTATACATTCCCCTGTGTGTGTTTTCATTCCCAAGTGTGTGTGTGTATACATTCCCCTGTGTGTGTGTACAGACCCCTGTGTGTCTATACATTCCCCTGTGTGTATACATTCCCCAATGTGTGTGTGTACA
>NW_025133011.1:0-1157 GCF_004010195.1 Chiloscyllium plagiosum
TGTCCCACACACAATACTCTCCATGTAAATCTGTCTCACACACAATACACTCCATGTTATTGTGTCCCACACACAATACTCTCCATGTAAATGTATCTCACACACAAAACTCTCCAAATAAATGTGTCCCTCACAAAATACTCTCCATGTAAATGTGTCCCACACACATACTCTCCATGTAAATGTGTCCCACAAACAATAATCTCCACGTAAATGTGTCTCACACACAATACTCTCCATGTAAATGTGTCTCATAGACAATACTCTCCATCTAAATGGGTCCCACACACAATACTCTCCATGTAAATGTGTCCCCCTCACAATACTCTCCATTTAAATGTGTCCCACGCAGAATACTCTCCATGTAAATGTATCCCAAACACAATACCCTCCATGTAAATATGTCCCACACTCAATACTCTCCATGTAAATGTGCCTCACGCATAATACTCTCCACGTAAATATGTCCCACACACAACACTCTCCACGTAAATATGTCCCACACACAATACTCTCCATTTAAATGTGTCCCACACACAATACTCTCCACGTAAATATGTCCCACACACAATACTCTCCATGTAAATGTGTCCCACACAGAATACTCTCCATGTAATTGTGTCTCCTCCACAATACTCTCCATGTAATTGTGTTTCACACACAATACTCTCCACGTAAATATGTACCACACAAAACACTCTCCATCTAAATGTGTCCCACGCAAAATACTCTCCATGTAATTGTGTCCCACTAACAATACCCTCCATTTAAATGTGTCCCACGCATAATAGTCTCCATGTAAATGTGCTCACACACAATACTCTCCATGTAAATATGTCTCATCCACAATATTCTCCATGAAAATGCGTCCCAAACTCATTACTCTCCATGTAAATCTGCTCACACACAACACTCTCCAGGTAAATGTGACCCACACACAACACTCACCATTTAAATGTGTCCCACGCACAATACTCTCCATGTAAATGTGCTCACACACAATACTCTCCGTGTAAATATGTCGCACTCACAATGCTCTCCATGTAAATATGTCTCATACACAATACTCTCCATGTAAATGCGCCCCAAACTCATGACTCTTCATGTAAATCGGCTCACACACAATACTCTCCACGGAAATGTGTCCACACACAATA
>NW_025133012.1:0-1157 GCF_004010195.1 Chiloscyllium plagiosum
GAGAGGAAAACACGGAGGGCTTGGAGGCCATGGTCATGGCGGATGGAGGTATAGAGGGATTGGATATCCATGTGAAGATGAGGCGTTGGGGGTCGGGGAAATGGAAGTCTTGGAGGAGGTGGAGGGCGTGGGTGGTGTCTCGAATGTATGTGGGGAGTTCCTGGACTAGGGATAGGACAGTGTCGAGGTAGGTAGCGATGAGTTCAGTGGGGCAGGAGCATGCTGAGACAATGGGTCGGCCAAGCTGGTCAGGTCCCAGCTCCCAGTCCTGCCGAGTTTTCACCATCCCTCCAGACCTTCCCCTCACTGAGGACGAATGATCAGTCCTCCGCAAAGGACTCACCTTCATCCCTCTCCGTCCATGCATCAATGAATTTAATACACGCTGTGACGTCGAACAATTCTTCTGTCGCCTCTGCCTCCGAGCTTACTTTCACAATCAGGATTCCCGCCCACCTACCGAGGACCCCTTCGCCCACCTCCAACACACTGCATCCACCTGGACACCCCGTGCTGTCCTATTACCTGCCCTCGACCTCTTCATTTCCAACTGCCACCGGGACATTAACCGCCTCATCCTGTCTACCACCCTCCCCCTCTCCAAACTCTCATACTCACAACGCGCAGCCCTCCAATCCCAACCTCACTATCAAGCCAGCAGATAAAGGGGGCGCAGTGGTAGTCTGGCGCACTGACCTCTACACCGCTGAAGCCAAACGCCAATTCGAGGACACCTCTTCCTACTGCCCCCTCGACCATGACCCCAGGCCCCATCACCAAACCATCATCTCCCAGACCATACAGAACCTCATCACCTCAGGAGATCTCCCACCCACAGCTTCCAACCTCATAGTCCGGGAACCCCGCACTGCCTAGTTCTACCTCCTTCCCAAGATCCACAAGCCTGACCAGCCTGGCCGACCCATTGTCTCAGCATGCTCCTGCCCCACTGAACTCATCTCTACCTACCTCGACACTGTCCTATCCCCCCTAGTCCAGGAACTCCTCACATACATTCGAGACACCATCCACGCCTTTCACCTCCTCCAAGACTTGCGTTTCCCCCGCCCCCAACGCCTCATCTTCACCATGGATATCCAATCCCTCTACACCTCCATCCGCCATGACCAGGGCTTCCAAGCTCTCCGTATTTTTTC
>NW_025133013.1:0-1157 GCF_004010195.1 Chiloscyllium plagiosum
TCCCTGAACACTATGAGACAATTTAGCATGGCCTTTCCACCCTAACCTGCACATCCCTGAACACTATGAGACAATTTAGCATGGCCTTTCCACCCTAACGTACACAACCCTGAACACTATGGGACAATTTAGCATGGCAAATCCACCCTAACCTACACATCCCTGAACACTATGGGGCAATTTCGCACGGCAAATCCACCCTAACCTACACATCCCTGAACACTATGGGACAATTTAGCACGGCCAATCTCCATAACCGACACATCCTTGAACACTATGGGGCAATTTAGCACTTTCAATCCACCCTAACCTGCACATCCCTGAACACTATGGGACAATTTAGCACAGACAATCTACCCTAAACTGCACATCCCTGAACAGTATGGGACAATTTAGCAAAGCCAATCTAACGTAACGTACACATCCCTGAACACTATGGGACAATTTAGCAAGGCCAATCCACCCTAAACTATATATTCCTGAACACTATGGAGCAACTTAGCATGGCCATCCACCCTAACCTACACATCCCTGAACACTATGGGACAATTTAGCATGGCCAATCCACCCTAACCTAAACTTTCCTGAACACTTTGGGACAATTTAGCATGGCCATTCCACCCTAACCTACACAACCCTGAACACTATGGGACAATTTAGCACGGCCAATCCACCCTAACCTACACATCCCTGAAATCTATGGGACAATTTAGCATGGCCAATCCACCCTAACCTAAACTTCCCTGAACACTATGGGACAATTTTGCATGGCCAATCCACCCTAACCTACACATCCCTGAACCCTATGGGACAATTTAGCACGGCCAATCCACCCTAACCTACACATCCCTGAACCCTATGGGACAATTTAGCATGGCCAAACCACCCTAACCGACACATCCCTGAACACTATGGGGCAATTTAGCACGGCCAATCCACCCCTAGCCTACACATCCCTGAACACTATGGGACAAGTTCCCACGGCCAATCCATCCTACTCTACACATCCCTGAACACTATATGACAATTTAGCACAGCCAATCCACACTAACCTACACATCCCTGAACACGGTGGGACAATTTAGCACTGCCAATCCACCCTAACCTACACATCCCTGAACACGATGGGAAAAGTTCCCACGGCCAATCCATCCTAC
>NW_025133014.1:0-1157 GCF_004010195.1 Chiloscyllium plagiosum
ACAGATCTATAGTTCCCCAGCTTTTCCCTTCCATCTTTCTTAAATAATAGCATGATGGTAGCCACTGTCCAGTCTTCTGGCACCTCAGCCTTGGCTGTCAATTATACGGATATCTCAGTGAAAGGCCCAGCAATCTGTTCCCCAACTCCCTCACAGTCTGGCATTTTACACAATCACAGTATCATTTTATTCCAGAACGTGTGATGTGAAGTCAACCAACAGTCCGCCTTCCATCCACTTCTAACCTACACCATGGAGACAGCAGAAACTGGTCTGTGGGAAGGTCTGATCAAACCACTAACCCTGCAGAGTCCTTCGAGAAGAAGAAACCTTCCAGAAACAATGATCCAATGGGTTACATTTGTCTCTATGGGACTCGACCAGCCATGACTCTCCTGTGATACACAATAGCATGAAACTACCTAACAGCACTGAGAAAGTGAGGACTGCAGATGCTGGAGATCAGTGTCTAGAGTGTGGTGCTGGAAAAGCACAGCAGGTCAGGCAGCATCTGAGGAGCAGGAGAATCAACATTTTGGGCATAAGGCCTTCATCAGGAATAAGGCTTGTAGGCTGGGAGAGATAGATGAGAGGGGTTTGGGGTGAAGGTACCTGGGAAAGCGATAGGTAGATGAAGGTGAGGGAGAAGGTGATAGGTCAGGGGGCTGTGGGGTGAAGCAGACAGATGGGAAAGGTGATGGACAGGTAAGGAGGGCGGTGCTGAGTTGGAGGCTTGGGACTGGGATAATGTGGGGGGAGGGTAAATGAGGAAACTGTTGAAATCCACATTTAACCTGAGTGGCTGCAGGGTCCCAAGGCATAATATGATGCTTTCATCCTCCAGGGAACACTTCCCCAATTATAGCACTTGGAAAGCATCTGGATGGATATTTGAATAAGAAGGGTTTAGAGAGATAAGGGCCAAATACTGGCACATGACCAGATCTGTTCAGGGCTTTAATGGAAGGGTCTGTTTCTGTGTTGTACACGTCTATGACTCTAAGTCATCAGTATAGAGAAAACCATGAGGCATGGTCATTGGCAGGCCATTTGGCTAAATGTTGAAAAATGTTTAGGTCAGCCCTGTGCCAGTACTTAGTCAGTCTGCCCCATGCACTTCCCATTTGTTATCGAATCATAGAGATGTACAGCATGGA
>NW_025133015.1:0-1157 GCF_004010195.1 Chiloscyllium plagiosum
CCACTGGAGCAGTACTGTTAATGGGACTCTCAGGGTTAACAGAGCGCTACTGTTAATGTGAATCTCAGTGCCATTGGAAAGCTACTGTTAGTGGGAATCTCAGTGCTACCGGAGAGCGACTGGTAATGGGAATCTCAGTGCTACCGGAGAGCTACTGTTAATGGGAATCTCAGTTGCTTATGGAGTGCTACTGTTAATGGGAATCTCATGGCCACTGGAGAGCGACTGTTAATGGGAATCTCAGTATCACTGGAGAGCTACTGTTAATGGGAATCTCAGTGCCACGATGGGAATCTCAGTGCCACTAGAGAGCTACTATTAATGGGAATCTCAGTGCTACCGGAGAGCTACTGTTAATGGGAATCTCAGTGCTACCGGCGAGCGACTGTTAATGGGAATCTCAGTGCCACCGGAGAGCTACTGTTAATGGGAATCTCAGTGCCACTGGTGAGCAGCTGTTAATGGGAATCTCAGTGACACTAGAGAGCTACTGTTAATGGGAATCTCAGTAACACTAGAGAGCTACAGTTAATGGGAATCTCAGTGCCACTGGAGAGTTACTGTTAATGGGAATCTCAGTGTCACTAGAGAGCTACAGTTAATGGGAATCTCAGTGCCACTGGAGAGTTACTGTTAGTGGGAATCTCAGTGCCACTGGAGAGCGACTGATAATTGGAATCTCAGTGCCACTGGAGAGCTACTGATAATGGGAATCTCAGTGCTACCAGAGGGCTACTGTTAATGGGAATCTCAGTGCCACTGGAGACCTACTGATAATGGGAATCTCACTGCTACCAGAGAGCTACTATTAATGGGAATCTCAGTGCCACTGGAGAGTTACTGTTCATGGGACTCTCAGAGCTACCGGAGAGCAGCTGTCAATTGGAATCTCAGTTGCCACCAGAGAGCGACTGTTAATGGGAATCTCGGTGCTACCGGAGAGCAACAGTTAATGGGAATCTCAGTGCCACTGGAGAGCTTCTTTTATTGGGAATCTCAGTGCTATATGATGGCTATTCTTAGTGGGAATCTCAGTGCTACCGGAGAGCTGCTGTTAATGGGAATCTCAGTGCCATTGGAGAGCTACTGTTAGTGGGAATCTCTGTGGGAGGGAGGGGAGGGAGGAATCCATCTTCCGCAACTACACTGGCCCCACC
>NW_025133016.1:0-1157 GCF_004010195.1 Chiloscyllium plagiosum
ATCCCCACTCTAGTCTCCTAGTAATGGACTGTACTCCCATTCTCACTCTGTTCCCTTAGCTACTGCTTGTTACCCCGTTGCGACTCACGTCTCCAAGCAATGGACTGAAACCCCATCCTCACCCTCTTCTCCCAGCAACGGCTCATTATCCAATAAGCACATTATTCTGATAGCAATGCCCTGTGAAACCATACCGTTTGTATTGTCCGGCCAATACCCTGTGAAACCAATCAAAATCTGTCTTTCGAGGAACAGCCTGAATCTGCACCCTAACTCTGTTCCCTGAGCAACGTCCTCTTAGCCTGACCACATTCTTATCGACGAGCAACGCTCTCTGAACACATTTTCAACCGTTTTACCGCGCAACAGCCTTTGAACCGATTAATCGATACTCACCACGAGGTGCTGGAGGACTGTATGTTGGCTAACGTGCTGTCACAGTTTAAGAAATGGGGTAAGGACAAGCCAGGGAACGGGAGTCTGACGTTGGTGGTGGACAAGTTGTTGCAGGGAACCTGACGGACAGAATGCGTTTGGAAAGGCAAGGACTGGTTAGGGATAGTCAACATGGCTTTAATCACTGGGAATCATTTCTCATAAGATTGATTGAGTTTTTTGAAGAAGCAACAAAGATGATTGATGATGACAGAGCGGTAGATGTGATATATATGCAGACTTCAGTAAGGGGTTCGACAAGGTTCCCCATGGGAGACTGATGAGCAAGGTTAGATTTCATGGAATAAAGGGAGAACTCGCCATTTGGATACAGAATTGGCTCAAAGGAAGACGGCAAAGGGAGGTGGTGGAGGGATGTTTTTTCATACTGGAGGCCTGTGACCATTGGAGTGCCACAAGGATCGGTGCTGGGTACACTACTTTTCATCGGTTTTATAAATGATCTGTGTGTGAGAATAAGAGGTATAGTTAGTAAATTTGCAGATGTTACCAAAATTGGAGCTTTTGAGAAAAGGTAACATGGTTACCTCAGATTACAATTGTATCTGGATCAAATTGGCCAATGGGCTGAGAAGTAGCAGATGGAGTTTAATTTACCTAAATATCACGTGCTGCATTTTGGGAAAGCAAACCTTACCAGGATTCATATACTTTATGATAAGTTTCCAGGGAGTGTTGCTGAACAAAAAGACCTTGGAATT
>NW_025133017.1:0-1157 GCF_004010195.1 Chiloscyllium plagiosum
ACCGTACAGGAGCTGACAATGAGACACACACACTCAGACCGAACAGGAGCTGACACTGAGACACACACAGACCGTACAGGAGCTGACACTGAGACACACACACTCAGACCGTACAGTAGCTGACACTGAGAGACACACACAGACTGTACAGGAGCGGACACTGAGACACACACAGACCGTACAGGAGCTGACACTGAGACACACACACAGACTGTACAGGAGCTGACACTGAGACACACACTCAGACCGAACAGGAGCTGACACTGAGACACACACAGACCGTACAGAAGCTGACACTGAGAGACACACACACAGACCGTACAGGAGCTGACACTGAGAGACACACAGACCGTACAGAAGCTGACACTGAGAGACACACACAGACCGTACAGGAGCTGACAATGAGCGACACACACCGACCGTACAGGAGCTGACACTGAGACACACACACAGACCGTACAGGAGCTGACACTGAGACACACACAGACCATACAGAAGCTGACACTGAGAGACACACACACAGACCGTACAGGAGCTGACACTGAGACACACACAGACCGTGCAGAAGCTGACAGTGAGAGACACACACAGACCGTACAGGATCTGACAATGAGCGACACACACAGACCGTACAGGAGCTGACACTGAGACACACACAGACCGTACGGGAGCTGACACTGAGACACACACACAGACCGTAGAGGAGCTGACAATGAGAGACACACACAGAACGTACAGGAGCTAAACCAGAAACACACACACACAGACCGTACAGGAGATGACACTGAGACACACACACTCAGACCGTACAGGAGCTGACAATGAGACACACACACAGACCGTACAGGAGCTGACACTGAGACACACACACTCACACCGTACAGGAGCTGACACTGAGAGACACACACAGACTGTATAGGAGCTGACAATGAGACACACACACAGACCGTACAGGAGCTGACACTGAGACACACACACAGACTGTATAGGAGATGACAATGAGACACACACACAGACCGTACAGGAGCTGACACTGAGACACACAGAGACTGTATAGGAGCTGACAATGAGACACACACACAGACCGTACAGGAGCTGACACTGAGACACACACAGACCGTACCGAAGCTGACACTGAGAGACACACACACAGACCG
>NW_025133018.1:0-1157 GCF_004010195.1 Chiloscyllium plagiosum
AGTGGGAAGGATGCAGAGGAATACAAATGCAAGGAATTACAGAGACCTGCAAACGTGATAGAGTCATTATAAATGGCTCTTTACTTTTTGAATATAGACTGGGTAGTAGCAGTGTAACAGGCAGGAAGGGGCCAGAGTTATGAGAGTCTGTTCAGATGAATTTTCAGGTGGCATTGTGTCCAGTGAAGAAGGCTGTCCAAGAGTACAATGGGAACTTGACCAATTGGGCCAGTGGGCTGAGGAATAGCAGATGGAGTTTAATTCAGATAAATGTGAGTGCTGTACTTTGCAAAGCCAAACCATGGAAGGACTTTTACAGTTAATGGTAGGGCCCTGCGGAGTGTTGTTGAACAAATAGACCGAGGGGTGAAGGTGCAGGTGTAGGTGCATTATTCCTTGACAGTGGAGTCACAGGTAGACAGGGAGATGAAGAATGTGTTGGGTATGCTTGCTTTTATTGGTCACTGCAGGAGTTGGGACATCATTTTGCAGTTGTACAGCAGTTGGTGAGGCCACTTTGGGAATAATGTGAACAGTTCTGATCATCCTGAGATAGGAAGGATGTTGTTAAACTTAAAAGGCAGCGGAAAAGATTTACAAGGATATGGCCAGGAATTGGAGGGTTTCGGCTGTCGGGAGAGGCTGAAGAAATGGGCCTATTTTCCCTGCAGCATCTAAGGCCTCAGGGTGACCTTATAGATGTGCATAAAATCATGAGG
The DNA here is from genome assembly GCF_004010195.1 of Chiloscyllium plagiosum. Lineage (NCBI taxonomy): Eukaryota > Metazoa > Chordata > Chondrichthyes > Orectolobiformes > Hemiscylliidae > Chiloscyllium > Chiloscyllium plagiosum. The sequence goes on from NW_025133018.1 coordinate 720, forward strand.
GGCATGGACAGGGTGTATATCCATGGTCTTTTCCTTGGTAAGGGGAGTCCAAAACAAGATGACACAGGTTTAAGGTGAGAGACAAAAGAGTCAAAAGGGACCCGAGCGGTAACTTGTCACGCAGAGGGTGGTGTGTCTGGATCGAGCTGCTAGAGAAAGTGTTGGAGGCGGATAAAATTACAACATTTAAAACACATTGGGATGGGAACATGGATAGGAAGGGTTTAGAGGGATGTAAGCCAAATGCTGGCAAATGGGATGAAGTCATTTAGGATATCTGGTTAGCATGGACAAGTTGGACTGAAATGTCTGTTTCCACGCTGTATGGCTCCATGAATATGAGCAGCTGGAAAAGCTGAGACTTTTTTTCCCCTGAAGTGAAAGAGTCTGAGGAGTGACAACATGGAGGTTTATAAAATCATGAGGGACATAGATAAT
>NW_025133019.1:0-1158 GCF_004010195.1 Chiloscyllium plagiosum
CAAGCTCTCATGCCCTGCATGTGATGTTGGTATCTTAAAATCTGGAGTATAAGACCTTTTTTAATGATTCATTTGTCCAAGAATTATACTGTTTTTGACTAATGCCTACAGTTTTAGGCAAACAGTGAGCAGGGAAGTGTCCATACCTCTCAAGACCAAACATCCATTTCCCTAAACACCCTAGATCTTTGATTCCAAGTTCATTTCCAGATTAGCCAATCAAGTGTTCATCTCCACATAAATGCATTCCTTCACTTTAGAAGGACTCCACAATTTGGAATCAAAAACTGCATGATTTGGGTGACCCAATCTGTTCATCTTTCTTATAAGGTTTGGGTGAGGTCCATGAGGTTCTGGTTCCCACCCAGAGGGTGGAACTAGCTAATGATATGGTCTCAGTTCCATTGGGAGCAATAACCAGTCAAACTAACAGGACCCGGATATTCTAAATGCTACTGTTTTCTTTTACCGGAGCCCAGCCCTAAGGAGCACACTGGAGTTCAGACCAGCACGCGGGCCTGTGATCTTCACCCCTTGCCTTGTTACAGCCCTTAGCAGTGGGGTACACAGAGTGGCTCATTTCTCTGTAGTCTGAATCAAACATGCAGCACCTGCTGAGCACCTTGATGAAATATCCATTCTGGCACAACTAGGAGTCAGTCCACAGCAGGGGGAGTTCTTCCCAGCAGTAGCAATGTTCTCCCACTGTCTCTCCCTCACTTTCATGTACCTCCCTATCTGAAGACTCACTCCTAACACTGCTCCAGCACTTTCAATAAACCTCCAGCCTGCCCACCCAGAGCTGGGATAACTCACTGCAGACACACATTCCTGGGAGTCAGCTGAAGAAAGTCTCCTGAGCTGCATTTAATTAATACACATGCTCTCATCATCTACAGCTGAAATGAGCAGGATGACAGTGATTTGGGAATAACACAGCAATGCTTGAGGTTAGATGCTTCCATCTGATTTACTCTTGCTGCTAAAGTCAGCAGTTTGCAGTCCAATCTGATCCTAGCTTCCTGCCAGCTTCCCATGTGCTGAAGGATTCTCCTGATGCAGTTTGATTTGACCCAGTGATGTTGAAGGAGCAGTGATTTCTCTCCAAGTTGGGGAGTGCTGTCGTTCTGAAAGAAAACCTGGAGATGCTGACTCTCC
>NW_025133020.1:0-1158 GCF_004010195.1 Chiloscyllium plagiosum
AACAAATACATCTTGCAGACATAAGACATAAACATTCTCTTGGAAAGAATCAGCCTAACTTGAGGTTTTGTTTGAAGGATGCTTGCTCGTGTCAGTTAAAGATATTCTGACACTGTTTTCTTTTATTTTTGAAGAATTTCCCTGTCCAGTCGAACAGTACTCTCATTTCCTCATACATTTGTTAAGTTCAGTGCTTGAAGTGTGGCAGCTAGCAAACAGAAAATTAAAAGGAGAGTAAGTGGGTTTGAGACATGTAGTTTTATTCCATTATAAGCTGTAACTTTGGTGCAAATTATTTAACCATGTCTGTATTGCTACATTGACATGTAAATAAGCTATTGAAAGAATTAAACATAAGTGCAAATGTAAACTGTAAATGTGAAACCAGATACAAAGTATTGATACATAAATATTTGTCTACTTCCGTGTACATGACATGAGAGGTATTTCTAATCAACTTCTTCAAGCATGTTAGAGTGTGGTGCTGGAAAAGCACAGCCAGTCAGGGAGCATCCAAGGAGCTGGAGAGTCGATGTTTCAGGTGCAGATTTTCCTGCTCCTCGGATGCTGCCTCACCGGCTGTGCCTTTCCATCACCACACTCTTCGACTCTGATCTCCAGTCCTCATTTTTTTCAAGCATGTTATTATATACGTCTGGAACAGATGGGACTTGAACCTGAACCTCCTGGTTCAAAGGTATTGACATTACTAGTTTTCTACAAGAATCCTCAAACTGCAGTCCTCAGCTCTAACAGCGGAGTTATCAAAGTACAGCTACCACCAGCTGACTTCAGTATGGGTTCTTCTACAATGTTAGATAAGAAACCCACCCTATTTCTCAACAGATTAATATGGTTGACATTTCAGTAGGATGTTTCTCCACGTAGAGAGAAAGAATGATTTGCATTTATACAGCATCTTTCAAAACCTCAGGATGTCCTGAAACACTTTACACAACAGACAGTACTGCTGAAGCATAGTCAATATCAAAAAGTTGATAATGAGACACACAGAACACCAGACTCAAATTATTATTTTCATCATACGTAAAATAATTCGGAAAATAGGATGACTAGTTACCAACCATTTCTCCTTGCAGAGAACTCATACTTAATTAGTACCACACACACACACACACACACCCTCTCTCTCTTTTT
>NW_025133021.1:0-1158 GCF_004010195.1 Chiloscyllium plagiosum
CATGAAAATAACCAGTTACTTTCCAAAAGCATAAATAAGAACGTAAGAAATAGGAACAGGAGCAGGCCATTCGGCCCCTCAAACCTGCTCTAACATTCAATAAGAGCATGGCTGATCTCCTCCACGGCTCAACTCCACTTTCCTGCTAACCCTTTGCATCCCTCAACACGCTGAAATATCACAAACCAATCAACCCCGCATGTAAATACATTCAGTGACCCAGCTTCCACAAAACTCTGGGTTAGGAAATTCCAGCCATTCACTACTTTCTGAAAGAAGACATTTCTTTACATCTCAGTTTGAAATCGATATTGCTTTTTCTGTATCTACATCCCTGGGTTCGAGACTCTGCCCTGGTGTGGAATCACATTCTCAACACTTATCTTGTCAAGCCCCCTCTGTATCATGTCCGTTTCATTAATGTCACCCTCATTCATTTAAACCACAATGAAGAATCGCCTCAGCATTTTTGACTTATTCAATAATTCTACCCTTTCATCCCAGGAACCAGTCTAATGAACCAACATTTCTGCATCAGCATGCTGACGTTACGTTTCATATACAGGAACAGTCCAATCCGTTGTACTGCTCCTTTTTTGGGAGTCATCTCCATTGAATAACAGCCTGCCTTTTAGTTGTCAGTATCATCCACAAACTCGGATGTATATTGTACTCAGCTCCCGCCGTCAGGCTATCAGTATAGATTGTAAGCAGCTCTTGCCATCGGATTGATATTTGTGGTACTCCAGAAGATACATTTTTTTCATAATGACCAATGAAGCCTGAATCTCCGATTTCTATGTGTTTACCAATTGTCATTCGATGCTAATGCATTATCTGTCATACTATGAGCTTCTGTCTTGTATAAGAATCTTTATTTTGTGATATCTTGTAGAAAATCTATGGAAAGCCTCATGTTTAAAGAGAGGTTAAAGGGAGTTTAAGGGTTACAGCGGATTATATCTGCCTTAAATGCTGTTGGATGCGAATCTTATCAGATCGAGTGGATCGGTTGGAGAGACAGATAGAAGCGATGAGGAATTTGCAACAGCAACAGGATGGCAGTTATAGGAAGGGGGGAAGTCTCAGATACAGTCACATAGATGGATTAACTCCAGGAAGGGTAAGAGAGGTAGGCACCTTTTGTGGATATACCTA
>NW_025133022.1:0-1158 GCF_004010195.1 Chiloscyllium plagiosum
ATTGGCCACGATAAATTGCCCATAGTGTTAGGTAAAAAGGGGTAAATGTAGGGGTGTGGGTGGGTCGCACTTCGGCGAGTCGGTGTGTACTTGTTGGGCCGAAGGGCCTGTTTCCACACTAAGCAATCTAATCTAATCTAATCTAATTTCGGCTATTGGCCCTTTTTAGAAAATACGAACACAGGACCAGGATGAGAACAATTAGCTGCTCAAACCTGTCTGCCATAGTGTTAGACCCTTGGAAATGAAACAGGGAGATTAAATAAGGGCAGCCAATATAATAGAGTTTTGCTTAAACAAGAATATTCATCAGGCAAGCTGGTCAGTAACTAAAGCTTATAGATTGAAGATAATTGGTAAAACAACTGGAGAAAGAACATGGGGAAATTTCTTGAGATACACAACACATGATCTGAAAGTGACCCAGAGATTTTTAATCAACCTGTTCAGATATATTATGGATATTATTCTGGAGCAGGTAGGAACTTTAGTGTTCTGGACCAGAAGGAGCTCTCCTGAAAATGATAATAACTGATTCCACAACGACATCTAAAATGCAGCTAAACCCTCATTCACGACTTTAGTACCTCAACTGGAAAATTTCAATGCACACGTGGCCGGTCATTCACAATGCACCCTCTGTAAATTTGACATCCTCTAAAATTAGACAGTGTGTCCTAATTGACACTAAGTCTTAGTCACCCATTCAGGGCCAGGGACAGAAACCATGGGATTCAGTTCTGCTCCTAGCCTGAGCCCCTACTCTGTGCACAGCAGCCACCCCCTGACCATAGCACAGAGTCTCTATCCCTGTCCCCTCCCCAGAGCACAGGTGTCCTGTCCACTCTTATTCGTTTGGCCGAACTGGTCCTGACCATTAACAATTTCTCCTTCGAATCCTCCCACTTCTTCCAGACCAAAGGGGTAGCCATGGGCACCCGTATGGGCCCCAGATATGCCTGTCTCTTTGTTGGCTACGTAGAACAGTCGATCTTCCGTAATTACACCAGCACCACTCCCCACCTCTTCCTCCGCTACATTGATGACTGCATTGGCGCCACCTCGTGCTCCCGCAACTACACCAACACATTCCACCCTGACCTTAAATTTACCTGGACCATCTCTGACACCTCCCTCCCCTTCCTGGACCTCTCCATT
>NW_025133023.1:0-1158 GCF_004010195.1 Chiloscyllium plagiosum
TAATTGGCAGTGAGTTTGGGAGTGGGTCTGTAATTGTTGCTCAGCCTCCCCTTCCCCTCGCCTTCGCCACCCCTCCGAGCGCCAGCCTGGCCAAACCGAGCAGGGGCAGCCATCTTGGGGCCTGCCGCGGCGGCCATCTTGCGGCCTACTGTGGCAGCCATCTTGAGACCTGCTCACCCGCCTTCCCGATCTGAACGGCCAGTTTGGTGAGTTTGGCCTGCAACACCGACTTCTCCGTCTTGGGCACGTGGGCCTTCTTCTTTTCCCGCACTACCACCTCACTCCCGGCAGCGCTGCTCAGCGGCTGCATCTCCATGGCACCCACACTGACCTTTTTGGCTGCCATAGGGCGGGGTGGGTGGGGGGTTGTAATTCAAAGAGAGAGAGAGAGAGATGGTCAGATGGATCGTCACCCGGCAACAGTTGTGGGGACGTGGGTGGGGGGTGAGGTCAGAGGTCACGAGAGACCGGCGAACGAGCGAGTGTCGTAGGCGAATGAGGAAATAGAGAGAGAGAGAGGGGCCAAAGGGCAAGGGGTGAAGGTCATCGACAGGAGACGAGGTAGAGAGAGAGAGAGAAGGTCAGAGGGCAAAGGACACTGGTCACTGGCGAGTGAGGCGATAGAGAGAGGTCAGAGGGCAAGGAGTGAAGGTAGAGAGTGGCAGGCAAAGTGGTAGAGAGATGGGGGGGGGGGTCAGAGGGGCCAAGAGTCGAAGGTCATCGGTTAAGTGGTGGCAGAGGGAGGGGCCAGAGGTGAAAGGGCGTGGGACAGCACAGGGCGGGATTGCGAGGTCACGAAGGGGGAAAGGTCACAAAGGGGCACTCAGAGACCTGGAGTCAGAGAGGGCCACTGCCCGGGTTATGCCAAATCGAGTCTGCACCAGGGAGCGACAATTGCCCCCTCACCCCACACACGCCCCCACCTCACAACGGTAAACCCCCAGGTCTCAGCCAACAGCGTCCCAAGTTCTCATTGAAGCTCTCCTACTCTGATGTGGGGTGGGGAGGGGTGGGGGGGGGATTCTGCCTCTCCCCACCCTCCCAGGCAGCCGGTTCCAAATGCCCCACCACCCCCAAGTAAACACATCTTCAACCCCACTACCCTCCTCGGTCCCTCTGGGTAACTTCCTGGTAAATCTCTCCCAGTCCCCAAAGGGT
>NW_025133024.1:0-1158 GCF_004010195.1 Chiloscyllium plagiosum
CTGAGGATGTCACCTAGACAGGGGAAGAAATGTTTGCAACAAAACCTTCCAGCTCGGCGAACAGAACCACAGCAACGAGCACCTGAGCTACAACTCTTCTCACAAACTTTGAACATGTAATACTTGCTCCTTATTGGTCTTAACATGTTCTGGAACCTCACCATCCCAACTGAAATCCCCGGCTACAATGCCTTTCTCCTGTGTGAATACAGATGGGAAGTGTTCATTGAAGACCTCACCTACTTCCTCTGGCTCAATGCACAGATTATCCTTTTGGTTTCTAACAGGTGCAACTCTTTAACTGGCAATCTTCTTCCTCTAACTACACTTATAAAATACCTAATGGCCTTTCCTTAACAGTATCTGCCAAGGATATTTCATGCCTTTTGTTTGCCCCTTATTTTTAAGGCCCCCTTCCCTTGCATACACTATACTTTTGAAGAGCTTCCCCTGTTTATATCACACTGTACCTACTTTATCCAGCTCACGATATCGCTTGACCAGTATTCACTGGAGTTACTGCCTTTGTCATTCACTCTTCTGGTAGCACACTGGCCCTGAATTCTCACTGTATCACTTTAGCTTTCTTCTTTTATCCGGATATGAACCCAACTGCAAATAGTTCCTCCCAGTCTGTATTTGTCAGATCCTGTCTCGTGATAATGATAATGCCCAGTGACAGTAATATTCTCATGATTAGGGGGCTTCTCCAAATTTGGCACCTTCACTTCTGCACTATACTTATCTCCTTCCACAATGACTTTGAAACTTCCTGTTGTGTCCACTATCCCTAAAGCGCTGGAAAAATCCTTATGTCTGTCATCTTGTCCAGCACCTACAACCCTACTCTGTCTGTAACATCCATGCCTTGCTGACCTGCCCTTCAGCCTCTCCAGCACATGATATCACTGTAACCTTCTGCAGTCCCCACAGCACTTCTCCATGCTTTCATACAGCGCCTCATTACCTCTAACCATTCAGGAAGTACGGAGGCATGGGATACAGAGAAACCTGTCTGTCTGGATGCAGACTTCCTGGCCCATAGAAGACAGAGGGTGATGATAGATGGAAAGCATACAGCCTGGAGCTCAGTGACCAATCGTGTTCTGCAGGCATCAGTTCGTGGAACCATGCTCTTTGTGATTTTTATAAATGACT
>NW_025133025.1:0-1158 GCF_004010195.1 Chiloscyllium plagiosum
AGTGGGAGGTATGTCGGGCCGGGATGGCTACTGAAAAGTGGGTTTTATGTCGGGCTGTGATGGTTACTGTACAGTGGGAGGAATGTCAGTGTGTGACGGTTACTCTACAGTGGGAGCTATGTCAGGCCGTGATGGTAACTGTACAGTGAGAGGGTTATGTCAGGCCCTGATGTTTACTGTACAGTGGGAGTTATGACAGTCCGTGATGGCTCCTGTATAATGGAAGTTATGTCAGGCCGTGTTGGTTACTGTACAGTGCGTGGTATGTCCGGCCCTGATAGTTGACGTATAGTGAGGGGGTTATGTGGGGCCGTGATGGTTACGGTACAGTGCGTGGTACTACAGGCGATGATGGTTACTGCACTGTGGGAGGCATGTCGGGTCGTGATGGTTCCTGTACAGTGTGAGGTATGTCGGGCCGTGACAGTTATTGTACAGTGGGAGGTATGCCAGGCCGTGATGGTCACGGTACAGTGAGAGATATGTTGGGCCGTGATGGTTACTGTACAGTGGGAGGTATGTCGGGCCGTGATTGTTACTGTACAGTGGGAGATATGTCGGGCCGTGACGGTTACTGAACAGTAGGAGGTATTTCAGGCCGTGATGGACATGGTGCAGTGAGAGATATGTCGGGTTGTGAGGGTTACTGTACAGTGGGTGGTATGTCGGGCTGTGATGGTTACAGTACAGTGGGAGGTATGTCAGGCCGTGATGGTTACTGTACAGTGGGAGGTATGTCAGGCCGTGATGGTTACTGTACAGTGGGAGGCATGTCGGTGTGTGACAGTTACTGTACAGTGGGTGGTATGTCAGGCCGTGATGGTTACTGTACAGTGGGAGGTATGTCCGGCCATGATAGTTACTGTGCAGTAGGGGGTAATGTCGGGCCGTGATGTTTACTGTACAGTGCGTGGGACGTCAGGCGGTGACGGTTACTGTACAGTGGGAGGTATGTCGGGCGGTGATGGTTACTGTACGGTGGGAGGTATGTCGGACCGGGATGGTTACTGTACAGTGGGAGGCATGTCGGGGTGTGATGGTTACTGTACAGTGGGAGGTAGGTCAGGCGGTGATGATTATTGTACAGTTTGTCGTATGTCGGGCTGTGACGGTTAATGTACAGTGGCAGGTATGTCTGGCCGAGATGGTTACTGTACA
>NW_025133026.1:0-1158 GCF_004010195.1 Chiloscyllium plagiosum
GCCTGGAATCCGGTTATTAATGGTGTTCCACAAAGATCTGTTTTGGGACCACTGTTGTTTGTCATTTTTATAAATGACTTAGACGCAGGCATAGGTGGATGGGTTAACAAGTGTGCAGATGACACTAAAGTCGGTGGAGTAGTGGACAGTTTGAAAGAATGTTGCAGGTTGCAGGGAGATTTGGATAAACTGCAGAATTGGGCTGAGAGGTGGCAAATGGAGTTCAATGCAGGTAAATGTGAGGTGATGCACTTTGGGAAGAATAACAGGAAGGTAGAGTACTGGGTCAATGGAAAGATTCTTGGCAGTGTGGATGTGCAGAGGGATCTTGGAGTCCATGTACATAGATACCTGAAAGTTACCACCCAGGTGGATAGTGCTGTTAAGAAGGCATACGGTGTGTTAGGTTTCATTTGTAGAGGGATTAAGCTCGGGAGCCGCAATATCATGCTGCAACTATACAAAATGCTAATGCAGCCACACTTGGAATATTGTGTACATTCTGGTTGCCATATTTTGGGAAGTATGTGGAAGCATTGGAAAAGGTGCAGAGGAGATTTACCAGGAGGTTGCCTGGTCTGGAGGGAAGGTCTTATGAGGAAAGGCTGAGAGACTTGGGTCTGATCTCATTGGAAAGAAGGCTAAGAGGGGATTTGATAGAGACATGCAAGATGACCAGAGGATTAGATAGCGTAGACAATGAAAGTCTTTTCCCTATGATGATGATGTCAGCTTGAATGAGGGGGCATAACTACAAATTGAGGGATGATTGATTTAACTCAGGTGTCAGAGGCAGGTTCTTTACGCTGAGAGTGGTATGGGCGTGAAATACCCTACCTGCCAATGTAGTCAACTCAGCCACATTAGGGAGATTTAAACAATCCTTAGATAAGCACATGGATGATTTGGGGATAGTGTAGGGGGACGAGCTGAGTATAGTTCACAGGTCAGTGCAACATCGAGGGCTGAAGGGCCTGTCTTGCGCTGTATCATTCTATGTTCTATGTTCTTAACCTTTCCTCATAACACAATCTCTCCATACTTGGTGTCAGCCTAATGAACCTCCTCTGGACAGCTTACAATACCAGTGTATATTTCCTGAGATAAGGGGTCAAAAGTGTTTGATCTTGCAGCTGTGATCGAACTAATTTCTTGTTT
>NW_025133027.1:0-1158 GCF_004010195.1 Chiloscyllium plagiosum
AAGAGAACCCTCCTCCACTACCCTCTGTCACCTTCCAATAGGGAGAAACACACACAGAGACATACGATGACATAGACACATTTTTGTCTTTAAGGCAGAGATAGATATGTTTCGATTGATAAGGGGATCAAGCATTACAGTGCGAAGGCGAGAGAATTTTGTTGTGAAACATGTCAGCCGTGATCAAACATCAGATTAGACTTGATGGACCAATCACTGGAGTTCTGCACCAATTTGGTACGCTTTGTGGTTTACTCTATCTGAAATGTCTGCCTAAGAGAGCAGTGAGGCTGAGTTTGATAAATACTTTACTGAACAGAGTCAGTGGGAATGTGGGATAGGTTTGAGTGGCTAAATGGTCCATTTCTTTCCTATTCGTCGTGCCCTCATATCTAAAAATGAGGTGACTTGCTGTAAAGATCATACACTTTTAAATTTAGAGGTTGTCCCATTGAAGATTGAGATAAGGATGTTCTTATCTCCTTAGGGTTGTGCTGTTTGTGGTGTTCCCATGCCCAGCGAACAGTGAAGCCTGGGTCATTGAAGATATTCAAGACTGACATTGACTGACCTTTGCTGGACAGGAGAGTCAGTGTTTATTGGGAATAGACACGAAAAGAGTTTTCAGCCGCAAAAAAGAACAGCCATGATCTTCATAAACTGAGCAGCCGGCTGGAGCTCCTATCTCATATGTTGTTCGCTCACTGCACCCCTTGAGCCTGTTACCAAGTGAGAGGAATACCCCATTCAGCCAGTCAGTATCACTGCAATGAGGTGGGGGGTGGGGGGTAGCATTCTGCCCCTCTAAGGAGATACAAAGGAATAGAATGAAGGATTCAGTCATTGTGTATTAGAGATATACATCTGGGAAATAAACTTTTTGGTCAAACTCGTCCGTGCCAACCAGATGTCCTACAGTAATTTAGTATCATTTGCCAGCATTTCGCCCATATCCCTCTGAATCATTCCTTTCCATGTATGCAACTGGATGACGTTAAATATTGTAATCACACCAACCTCCATCACTCTCTCTGGCAGCTCATTCCATACACACACCATACTCTGTGAACAAGTTGCCCGTTAGGTCCCTTTGACATCTTTCCCCTCTCACCTTAAACCAATGCTCCCTAGTTCTGCACTCCCTTACCCCAGAAAAAA
>NW_025133028.1:0-1158 GCF_004010195.1 Chiloscyllium plagiosum
GATACGGAAGCAGTCCATGCCAAAATGCAACAAATCTGTCCCTCTCCATGCTTGGGCTTACAAGTGGCAAGAAACATTTGCATCACACAGATGCCAGACAATGACCATCACCAATAAGAAACAATATCACAACTTAGTATTTGCAGCATTATCATCACTCAGTTCCCCACTATCAATATCCTGGGGGTTATAATTGATTAGAAACTCAACTCGACTGACCACATAAATGTAAGAGCAGAATACTGCGCGAGTAACTCACCTCCAGACCTCCTAATGCCTGTCGATCATCTAAAAGTCACAAGTCAGGAATGAGATGGAATTCTCCCACTTGCTTGAATGAGTGCAGACCCAACAAGGCAAAAGAAGCTTGACACCAACCAGGACAAAACAGTCTATTTGGTTGGCATCACATCCACAAGCATTCACTCCCTCCACCACCGTCGCTAAGTAACAGAAGTGTGTACTATGTACAAGACACAATGCAGAAATTCCCCAAAGATCCTCAGACAGCATCTTCCAATCCCACGAACACTTACATTAGAATGACAAGGCCAGCATACTTATGGGAATGCCACCACCTATAAATTCCCTTCCAAACCAATCAACATCCTTATGTGGAAATATATCTCCGTTCCTTCACTGTTACTGGTAATAACCCCGGAATTCCCTCCTTCATAGCATTGTGAGTCAACACACAGCAGGTGGACTGCAGCGGTTCAAGAAGGCAGCTCAACACCACTTTCTCAAAGGGGCAATGAGGGACGGACAAGTATGGTGGGCCCATACAGCGATGCACGCATCAAAAAAAAGATTTTTTTAAAATAGTTCCAGTTGAGCATCTCGATGGGATAGGTTATCTGATTTGAACATGAACAGGAAAGCAGTATTTCTTATATCGAACATTGTCGACGTTTCTATTATTAGATGGGTGTTCAGTGTTCGACGACTTATTGTTACTGTGTATTGTGATAAATTGCAACTATTTTGTTAAATTCAGCAACACTAGCATAGCAGGATCGATCCTTCGAAAATACCAGACTGAAAATGGCAATAATTTGAGAGACAGTGTATTCCTGCCAGATTAGACTCACACATAGCTGTTTATATTCAACGTTTAATGGACTTCTGGCCGACATTGAATCCTCCCATCGTCCATAT
>NW_025133029.1:0-1158 GCF_004010195.1 Chiloscyllium plagiosum
TTTCAGTAAGTCTGAAGCCCAAATGTTCTGGTATCATCGAAACTAATTATTGGCTTTACCAAAGCATCCTTTGAAATACTTTCTTTCCTAAGTCCTTCCTACAGTCCACGGTGACAATCTGATAATACATACATCAATCTAGAACTAAAAGCTTTCCATCTTCAACATCATTTTGCTTTTTTGAGCAACAATCACCATCTTTCTTGAGGGAGGGTCTGTCATCAAATGGCGTGAAAATATGTTGCCTACTTAATTAAGTGAAGTATTATGATATTTCCAATAAACAATGTGAATTGGTGTCACAAATGGAATAAGTGGGAAGGATATAATTGCCTTTATAGAGACATGGTTTCAGGGTGACTAATTGTGGAAACTGAGGATCTTGGAACAGAGTGTCAAGATGAAGAGTATGAATACAACAGAAATATAAAGGGCAACAATAATTAATTGGAGCTGTTCATAGACTACACACCAGCAATGTTTGTTTGGGAGGATATTAATTCGGAAATGAGAAGTGCATTTAATAATGCAAAAGCAATCCTTTTAGGTGACTATAATGTTATATAACCTGGAAAAAGTTGATGCATACCAATATAATTGACATAATCTTGCTTTATTTCTTTACTGGATTGCTTGCTGGTTCAGATTTATTGCCTGTCCATAACTGCCCATGAACTGACCAGTTTAATAGACCAATGCAGATTCAGCCATTTTGCTGTTAGTCCAGAATCACAGGTATGCCAGATCAGGTACCAAAAGGATACCAGTGATCCAGATGGGATTTTACAAATAACAGCAAAGATGACAAGGTTGGCATTAGGTTGATATTTATTGAATTGAAATGGTAACATCTGCCATCTTTGGATAAGAATTGCTGATCACAGAACATTAATATGGTAGCCAGTGTTACTAGTCTGAGGATTTTACCACCACTCTTCTATTTTCTTCTCCAGAACATGCTGAGATGGATTTTCTGGAGCCATTTGTTGAGGAATCAAACAAGGAAGGGTTTATTTTCCAATTTTACGCCTCACATTAAACGATGAGAAAGGTCAACTATTAATCTTGTTGTAAAATGCTATATTTAACAACAATGACCATTCAAGAGTTAAATTAAAAGCTACGCTGATAGAAGAGCAAGATCCAGTGCTCACATCA
>NW_025133030.1:0-1158 GCF_004010195.1 Chiloscyllium plagiosum
TGTCTCTCTCTATTCCAAACAATCCTCCAATTCCTAGTGAAAAAACCCTCTCCATTTGGAGAGGAAAGGAATTGTTTTATGAAAGTAAAAGACTGTACTGTGAGGTGGAGTCAGGATTGTAGAGAAGAGCTGCTAATCTGAGAAATGGTTGTTCCCACCGACTTGTCCCTCACTGGAACAAAACACAAACTGACCCACAATTAACAATCAGCACTAAACTGATTCTGGAGTGTGCACCATCTGAGGGTGGGAATGGAAACAACGACCAGCCTGACTCCAGGTTCCAGAAGGAATTGATCTGACCCTCCTTCACTGGAACAGGGGGTGAAATGGCACTGACTAGATTAGAGAGGTGCTGGAAAAGCAGGGGGTGCAGTAACTGGGACAGGGAGCTGGATTAAACAGCGGGGAGCGCGGTCACCGGGACAGGGAGCTGGATTGATGTAGAATTCAGACTGTCTGGTTTATCTCACCATGTTGCTTGGTTTCTTGAAGAGCAGGGAATTTGCATGATATTCTCTTCACTTGCTGTCCCTGCCAATACAGTGACTGATAAGCCATTTGTGCGGGGAATTAAACTGCTACACTGACTTTATTAAACCCCAGCACTGTAACTGCATAATGTGGTGAGTTAACCACTGTCCCATGATCAGTGATTGAGATGAATAGATCCAGTCACCCAAGACCTGGAGGAGGCTGAGGAATGGATGGTAAAGAGGTGGTGAGAGCAAGCCTGAAACCTCCAGGGTGTTCTATCTACTGCTCGAGTTTTGCTCTGAGCAGTTAACCCTTCAATGACTGCCCCTGCCTGAATCATGGATCCTCACTACTCCAGGTGTCTGTTAATTATATTGAGGCACACTGTCTCACTGAGGCAAAGCAGAAATATGACCTGGCTTTCTGATTGGAGCCAATGTTTAGTTAAAGCTATCTATACCCAAACGCTCAGCTCCATAATGTTGGCTCCATTTAAAATAGTGCAAGCTACACTGAAGCAGCTTAATTCAGTCTGAACATGGAGACATGGAGGATGAACTAATCCACTCTGGTTATGACTCTCCTGAGGAGTCCCATTTAATTGAAATGATTTGACAAATGCACATCTGAGCTTAATCCCTTGATCATATCAACACTAATTAATTCCATGTGAACAATGAA
>NW_025133031.1:0-1158 GCF_004010195.1 Chiloscyllium plagiosum
ACAGGAGGATGTGCTCAATCAGAATAGAACCCAATTTGGTCTTTCACTTTTAATTCAACTGCAAACATTATTCAATATTATTTCTGAAATAGGATAATAGACCAGAAAACAACTCTTCATGTCATTGAGTCTGCGAAAATGTGTTTATTCTGACCAGGTCCAGCCGACATGTGAATCCAGATCCTGAATAATGTGGTTGACTCTGAACTATCTCCTGGCCAGTTAGAATGGATGACAAATGCAGCCCCAGCAAGTGATGCCGTGATCCCATAAAAAAAAAACAATCCAATCGCTGTGGTTAGTTGTGAACTTGCCGGTGTTATTGGATGGGGACGAATGGGAAGGTTTATGGGGTAAAGGCAGAAGAATGGCATTCGGTGAGGTGATCCTTTCTCTGCAGCGAATTGTACGGTTAAGGCAAAAAGGCAAGGAAAGTGGCATCTCGAACTGGCTCCAATGTCAGAGCATCCTCACAATGTGATCTTTCGTTCTAGTATTGTAATGCTACCTCCGATTTTAGGGTGGAGAACATTCTTTGGGACTCTTATTCTGCAAAACAGACACAGTGACTGAAACGATGCTGCGTGGGAAAATGTGGAACACGGCCTGCTCAGCTTTGTGATTTTCCCTGTAGTCCGGTGTATTTCATGTTCCGTGTAAACGTGAAAGTTGTTGTGTTTCGAGCAATGGGTGAAATCATTTAGCAAAGCAAGAATCGAAATTGCAGTAATGTCAAGCAGCTCATGGTAATTTGACCAAATCAGAACCGATCATATGTTCTCACGCAGTCACAGATACATTTGGAGCTGAAAAGAGTCTGAGAAGATAGACCCAGTTTACCATTGATATTTGTCTGGATTGATGGGCTATCATTATCTGCTGCGAAATTGATATTGTAGACGGAGACATCCCAGCAGCCGTGCGAGTGGGAGAGCGATCATGGAACCTTTTTCACGTGACTTTGCGTCTGATGTTATGCAGGAGCACAATTGGAAGTGCAAGAAAACCGGGCGAGCGTCTGTTTGGTAGTGTGGCCGAGAGGTCTAAGGTGCTGGATTTAAGCTTCAGTCTCGACAGAAGCGTGGACTCGAATCTCACCGCGGCCATTTCTGCTGATCCACTCCCACGACGCAGCTGGTTGAAATGCTGTTTCAACCC
>NW_025133032.1:0-1158 GCF_004010195.1 Chiloscyllium plagiosum
AACACAGTGGGATGGAGGTTTAGAACACAGTGGGATGTACGTTTGGAACACAGTGGGATGGAGGTTTAAAACACAGTGGAATGGCGGATTAGAGCACAGTGGGATGTAGGTTTGGTACACAGTGTAATGTAAGTTTGGAACACAGTGGGATGGAGGTTTGGAACACAGTGGGTTGGAGGTTTAGAACACAGTGGGATGGAAGTTTAAAGCACAGTGGGATGGAGGTTTCGAGCACAGTGGGATGGAGGTTTAGAACACAGTGGGATGGTGGTTTCGAGCACAGTGGGATGGAGGTTTGGAACACAGTGTGATGGAGGTTTAGAATACAGTGGGATGGAGGTTTCGTGCACAGTGGGATGGAGGTTTCGAACACAGTGGGATGGATGCTTCGAGCACAGTGGGATGGAGGTTTAGAGCACAGTGGGATGGAGGTTTAGGTCACTGTGGGATGGAGGATTAGAACACAGTGGGATGGAGGTTTAGAACACAGTGGGATGTAGGTTTAGGACACAGTGGGATGGAGGTTTGGAACACAGTGGGATAGAGGTTTAGAACACAGTGGGATGGGGGTTTAGAACACAGTGGGATGGAGGTTTAGAACACAGTGGCATGGAGGTTTGGAACACAGTGGGATGTAGGATTGGAACAGAGTGGGATGGAGGTTTAGAACACAGTGGGATGTAGGTTTAGTACACAGTGGGATGTAGGTTTGGAACACAGTGGGATGGAGGTTTAGGACACAGTGGGATAAAGGTTTAGGTCACAGTGGGATGGAGGTTTAGAACACAGTGGGATGGAGGTTTAGGACACAGTAGGATGGAGTTTTAGAGCACAGTGGGATGTCGGTTTGGAACACAGTGGGATGGAGGTTTAGAACACATTGGAATGGAGGTTTAGAACACAGTGGGATGGAGGTTTAGAGCACAGTGGGATGGACCTTTTGAACACAGTGGGATGGAGGTTTAGAACACAGTGGGATGGAGGTTTAGGTCACAGTGGGATGGAGGTTTAGAACACAGTTGGGTGGAGGTTTGGAACACAGTGGGATGGAGGTTCAGAACACAGTGGGATCGAGGTTTAGAACACAGTTGGGTGGAGGTTTGGAACACAGTGGGATGGAGGTTTAGAGGACAGTGGGATGGAGGTTTAGAGCACAGT
>NW_025133033.1:0-1158 GCF_004010195.1 Chiloscyllium plagiosum
CTTTCCCATGTACAAACTGATGCCATGAAACTTCATGGGATACAGACTCACTGTTGAGGACTCCAAGAGCAATTCCAATCCAACTGTATCCAACTGTACTGCCATTTCTGCTGTGTGCGCCCTGCTGATGAGACAGGAGATATCTGGGGAAGGTAATGGGGAGTCTGGGACATAGTCATACTCACAGAATCATACCTTTCAGACAATGTCAGGCTATTACTTGTTGAGTCTGTTTATTTTGATTCACTGTTTCCTGCCAGCTGTCCCATTCTAGACACATGTCCATATATTAGCCCCAATCCACTCAGATTTGATTTTGCAAATTGGGCTTGGAGCATTACCAACATTTTTTCTAAAAATCAACATGTTTTACATCCATTGCTTCTCTTTCATTTGTCTCCCAGTCTGTTTGTCAAACATAATTCCCATTTCATAAATCTATGTTAGAGTTGTCTATGACCATTACTTTCAGCCACAATAATTTCTGCTAAACCATTTACTTACTATGTTTATTGTTCCATGTACTCTACCATTTTCCTACACCACACTCGGTTTTCCTTATATTGTTAGAAAGTTTTGTGAAGACAGAACTGAAGTAGTGGCTTCATAGTTCTGCCATTTCCCTGTTCCCCATTCTCCATTCTCTGGTTTCAAACAGTAAGGAAACTGCACTTGTTTTCTCATTTTTCTCACATTGACATAACTTAACAAGCTAATATAGTTCACTCTTATACCCCTTATGAATATAAGTCTTCAGAAATCCATCAATTCCTGCCTTAAACTGTTCAATAATTGACCTTCCACACCATACACTCACATGGGCATAGACTCTGTGCCAACAGAAATACAGCACGATCTATATTAGTCCCACTTTCCTACACCAGGCCCATAGCCTGGAATGTTATGACACTTCCATTGCTCGTCCAAGTACTTTTTTACCGATTGTGAGGTGATCATTCCCCTCTCAGGAAGGAATCACAGAACCCCACACCTCAAAGTGAAAAAATGTTTAAATCCTCTCTGAACCTCAAACTCTTCACTTTAACAGTGTTCTCCTTTGTTCTTGACCCTCTCACTAAAAGGAACAGCTGTTGTCTATCCACCCTGTCCGTGTCGCTTATAATCTTATCCTTCTGAATCACTGTCCCCTCAGCCTTC
>NW_025133034.1:0-1158 GCF_004010195.1 Chiloscyllium plagiosum
CCCACCCTATAGGGATTCTGGGAAGGCCTCGAGTAAGATGTTAAAACAGCGACACAGATAGTCAGAAGAGTCGATGTTTCAGGTATAAGCCTTTCATGAGATAATTCACCATGGAAAATTCACCAAACCGGCATATATTTGGACTGTGAGGGAAGGAGAGCACCATGCAGTCATGGGGAGAATATGCAAACTCTACACAGGCAGTCACGCGAGGCGGGAGTTGAACCTGACTCCCTGGTACAATGAGGCAGCGGAGCTAACTGCTGAGCTAACATGATACTTGCTTATTTTTTTGTTCTTCAATATGTACAGTTAGCTGCGATATCTGTTAAGGGGGCTGAGCTCTTTGTTCAAGACCCAATTTGCACATTTTGCCCAATTTAAACCTGATACTGAACTTGTTGTTCTTTCAGGCCGGAATTGTACCACTGAAACAGTTGAGTCGAGTTGGTTGGACGTCGACAGGAATAATGCTATTTTTGCTCTTTGCTTCCTTTTATAAGTTTGATCATTAAAACAAGGGGATATCTTATCCCATTCACCAACTGTTCCCTGAACTTCGCCTGGGTCACAGCATAAATATAGGTATTAGTACAGCAACTCAGGAGTTGGAACATCAATGCCATTTCTTGAACAAAAGCAGGTAAAGATATATCTTAATGACCAAATATCACATTCGATTGTATATGGGAAATAGATGGTGCTGAGGGGTGGTTGAGAGCACAATGGTACGTCGGGCCAGACCAACAGCCAGAAGGCGATTAGGCCGTCCTCAGCGCTGTCACCCCAGGCGGGTACCAGGGCAGGCTGCCTTAGAGGTGGTCGGAAGGTGCTAAGGGCGGACTGAGAGCTGGAAGGGGCATGGGGTGGACCGAGAGGTGGAAGGTGCATAGGGGCGGCTGCCTTAGAGTGGCCGAAAGGTGCGAGGGACGGGGTTCTTGCTGGGTTTCTGGGGGTCTGTATTGTATGCACTGTTTCTTACGTAACTTGACTGTCTTATATGTAGAAATGCCATTGTCACTGTTGTAATGATTGAAACTGGGATCTGAGGTTTGTTCTCATTTCCCTAAAAACCAGTTGAATGTCAGAGTTAGGGGCTTGGCATTGCCATTCCCCTCTCTTGGAAAATTGCTGTTTCTTTGTGTTGGAGAGATTTGC
>NW_025133035.1:0-1158 GCF_004010195.1 Chiloscyllium plagiosum
TTTTCACAGAGTGTGGTAGGTGGCTGGAACGCGTTGCCAGCATAGGTAGTAGAGACAGGTACAGATTCATTTAAGATGCATCTGGGCATGTGCATGAGTTGGTGAGGAACCGAGGTACACAGATGCTTAGGAATTGGGCGACAGGTTTAGTCAGTGGATCTGGAACGGCTGAGGCTTGGAGGGACGAAGGCTCTGTTCCAGGGCTGTAGATTTTCTTTGTTCTTTGTATTTTCTTCTAATTTTCAAGTGCTTGTCAGTGGGATTTGAGTTAAAATGTTAATACAGACACGATGGTCTAAAGTGCACCTTCAGTGCAATTTGACTCAATGCTCCTGTGTAATTATCAAATTGAGTATTCTGCTATAATAACGCATTTAAAAGTTTTGGCTTGTCAGAAAACGGTGAACAGAACATGGAAATCATTGTGGGCCAAATGTATCACTGGACAATTCTCCTTTTGTATTAAAACGGAATATGAAGGTTTTATTTTGGTACCCCATCGCATCAGCTGCAGCATCATCTCTGGGGACAACAGCGAGAGGAAAGAAGGAGAGGAAGGACTGCAGCCTGTGGACAGGACATGACACCGTAACAAAGTTGGATCACAATTCAAGAAACGTCTCCCAGGGTATTACAAAAATGATTCAGAATCTGACTACAATGAATTGGTCTGTTATAAAATTGGACAGAGACTTATCTTATTTGATTGATATGGTCTCTGCAGATCATTGGTGTAAAACATTACCTGATCGTTTCGAATGTGCATTTTAGATATTTCAGTAGTTTTACATTCCGATTTTGGTTGCAATTGTGGTTCCCCAGTAAGTATCATCATTCAACTGTTTAATCAATTCAACAGATTAAGCTGTTCGGTTGAAGAGACACCAGACTCGAAACATTAACTGTGCTTTTCTTTTAACTGCAGATGCGGCCAGAGCTGCTGAGATTCACCAGCATTATTATTTCTCTTCTTTATATTTCATTTGACAATTTTGCTGCTGAAACACAGTATTTTGATTACTGAATGTCACAGTCAACTATAGCAGTGAGCATTGTCATTCAAACGCTGCTCGATCCTTCTGGTGACGTTACTAATGAAATCTCTGAGGTCTCTCAGCCAGGTTCACTCTGTCGTTCTTGATATCACTGAAGTGTTGG
>NW_025133036.1:0-1158 GCF_004010195.1 Chiloscyllium plagiosum
GGATACTGGTGCAGCATGGCCTACTGTTATAGGCTGATTGGCCTCCTTCTGTAAATGTATATAAGGCTCCAGGGGCTGAATAGCCTCGTCCTGTTTTGGTGTGACAGGTCCGACGACCTGAATATCCTCCTGTTGTTCCTGTGTAACAGGCTGGAGAACGGAATGGATTCCTCCATTATCTATGTAATTTGCTTCACTTGTTGACTCCTGCTGTCATCTATGTTGAAATAAGATCATTCTTAATTTTTGTAAGCTCCAATGGCTACTGGGTCAACCTGATCATCCTTTCGTTATAAGCTAGCACCT
Source organism: Chiloscyllium plagiosum (assembly GCF_004010195.1). Lineage (NCBI taxonomy): Eukaryota > Metazoa > Chordata > Chondrichthyes > Orectolobiformes > Hemiscylliidae > Chiloscyllium > Chiloscyllium plagiosum. The sequence continues at coordinate 307 of NW_025133036.1, forward strand.
CCATTGCAGGAATCAGTTGAGGGAACCATCTCTGAGCTGCTTCCAATATAACAACATCCTTTCTTCATAGAAGAGATTAAATCTGTACACACTACTCCAGATGTGATCTCACTAAGACCCTGTACAGCAGCAGCAACACATTACCAGCCTGCTGTAAGGATCCCACCCAGGTTAGAGCTGTCTCAGCTCTCTGTGGGGATACAGCGCATTGTTGGAAGATCATTCTCTACGCCATCAGCATAACAGGAGATCTGGAGAAATTAAAGTTTGAGAAGATCATAAATGATGTGGGAAAATGATCTCTACAATTAATCTCTCCAGAGCCCACATCGCTCAGATTCCACAGAATCTAGTGAGGTGTAGCAAACATTGATGGGAGTTATATACCAAAGTTAAAGCTGCAATACAAATGCTGGACATTTAATAAAACAGGAAATGAGATACACACATTTGTGAGTACTGCTGTAATAATGTACTGTTTAAATTATATCTAAACTGTGTTAACCCAATTGAATGCTTATGCTGGGAAATGGATTTCATGACCACGTGTGGGATGGTTTACATGAACATTATGTCGAGCACTGAGCCCAAGATCAGGTTATTTAGGAATTGGTGTTGAGTGATCAGAAGAGCTAATTGAAAATTTAGCCGGAAAGGACATTTTGCGAACAGTGACCACAATGTCTTGGTTTTCTTTTATGCTGTTTGAGTACACGACTGTTTTTGTTGTATTTGAAGTGACCGTTAGAAATCTGAGTCATGCAGACCATGAAGGTGTGAGGAGAAAGTAGGGACTACAGATGCTGGAGATCAGTGTCAAAGAATGCGGTGCTGGAAAAGCACAGTCAGGCA
>NW_025133037.1:0-1158 GCF_004010195.1 Chiloscyllium plagiosum
TCCTATTGAAACCCTAAAGCTTTCTATAGGTATTCCTTTTGATCCTATCTGCCAACAATTTCTTGTCCCTTCCTAGCTCTTGTTCGCTCTTTCATGGCTCTCAAGCACCCTAACTGAGCCTTTGTGTCTCATTCTAACATAAGCCTCCTTCTTCCTCTTGACAAGAAATTCAACTTCTTTAGTAAACAACAGTTCCCTCACTTGACCACTTCCTGCCTGCTTGACAGATACATACTTGGTAGCTATTCCTTGAATAAGCTCCACATTTCAATTGTGCCTATCCCCTGCAATTTCCATCCCCATCTGATGTATCCTAAATCTTGCCTAATAACATTGTAATCGCCTTTTCCCCAGCAATAGCTTTTGCCCTGCAGTGTCTACCTATCCCCTTTCCATCGCTAAAGTAAACATAACTGATTTGTGGTCATATCACAAGTGCTCACCTACCTCCAAATTTAACACCTGGCTGGGTTCCTTATCCAGTACCAAATCTAATGTGGCTTTGCCCCTTGTTGGCTTGTCTACATACTGTCAGGAAACCATCCTATACACATTGGCCAAAAGCTGACCCATCTAAAATATTTGAACTATAGTATTCCATGTCAATATTTGAAAAGTTAACCACCTCCATTAAAACAACCCTGTTCAGAATCATCTTTGCTATTCTTTCCTCTACACCTCAAACTATTCAGAGGCCTACTGAAAACTCCAACAGGGTGACCTCTCCTTTCCTGTTCCTAATCTATACTACCTCAAATGCCCTTTCTCCCACAGTATTACTGTCCTTGACTAACAATGCCACACCTCCACTTTTACCGTCTTCTCTGTTCTTACTGGAGCATCTAAATCCTGGAACCTGCAACAACCATTCCTGTCCCTGCTCTATTCATGTCTCCAAAATGGTCACAACATCACAATCCCAGGTAACCCATGTTGCAAGTTCACCCACCTTATTCCAGATGCTCCTGGCGTTGAAGTAGACACACTTCAAATCACCTTTCCTGCTTACCGGTGCACTCTTGAGACCTTGACCTCATTTCTGACCTCACTACTCACAATCTCCTGGACTCTGGAACTACAATTGAGGATCCCATCTCCCTGCTGAATTAGTTTTGAACCCTCCTGAAAAGCATTAGCAAACTCCAACCCTCCCTCCAT
>NW_025133038.1:0-1158 GCF_004010195.1 Chiloscyllium plagiosum
TAGATGATTCAGAGAAAAAGACAAGTGCAGGAGCGTTAGGAAAACGTAAGTTGCATTTAAGGAAAACCGAGTTAAAAGATAAAGAAATGGAGAGAAATGAGAAAGAGAGAGAATAAAGCGAGAGAGATGAAAAAGAAAGAGAGAGGAAGAAGAAAGACAGAAGGTACTTAGCTGAGCAAGAGGTAAAGAAGAAAGAGAGAGAGAAACAAAAAGAGAACAGAGAGAAAAATAGAGAAATAGAGATTAAACATCGGAAGTCGTGACTTCGCAAGAAAAATCAAATTAACAGGATGGAGATGAAGGGAGAAGGTAGTGATATATACAAACATGGTCAAAACTGTCACATTTTAATGAGAAAGATGTCAAAGCCTTCTTTATTTCATTTTTTAAAAATCGCTCGACAGATGGATTGGTCACGGGATTTATGGGCAGTTCTAATTCGGAATAAACAGGAAAGTCGGACGAATGCGGCCTTTGCAACACTGTCAGATGGAGGGGAAAGGGATGATTCAAATGTTAAACAGAGTGTTTCGAGGGATCATGAATTTGCATCTAAAGCACATCGAGTGCCGTTCAGAAGCATAAAGAAGGAATCAGGTCAGACCTTTGCTGAGTTCGAAAGGACTAAACATTGTCATATTGATAAATGGGTGCGGGCCTTAAAAATAGTTAAGACCGATGAGAATCTAAGTTCAGGTTATTCCACTGGAGGTGTATTAAAAAATCCCCTTCCAGACACGATACGAATTCAATTGAATGAACCCAAAATTCAGGAAGTGAGAAGAGCAGCAGCGATGGCAGACGAATATACATTCAAACAGAAGGCAAACCCCAGCTTCCAGCATGACATTCATTCTGAGAGGGATAGAAGTTGCGAGAAGGGGAGATCCTGCACTACGAAACAAAGAGTAGAGAACACTGGTAAACGTTTCCTGTAGGTTACAAAGGAAGCCTAAGAGGATGGAACGGAGGTGAAAGATCTTAGGTGTTTTCCACTGTTGTCCACATAAACTCATAGCGATGGTCGTTAAAGAAAGGCACTGTGGGAAAAGATGTGGGAAAAGAAGTAAAGCCAGAGGCATTTCTGAAGGTCGGAAAGAAAATCCCATGAAAGTTCGAGGAGCGACAGGAGAATGCACAACCAAAGTAGTGACTGGG
>NW_025133039.1:0-1158 GCF_004010195.1 Chiloscyllium plagiosum
ATCCAGGCAGCATCCTGGTAAATCCCTTCTGCCAGAGCCTCCACATTTTTCCTGTAATGTGGCAACCAGAAGTGAATGCCATGATTTGGAGATGCTGGTGTGGGACTGGGGTGTACAAAGTTAAAAATCAGATAACACCAGGTTACAGTCGAAAAGGTTTATTTGGAAGCACTAGCTTTCGAAGTGCTGCTCCTTCATCAGGTGGTTGTGGAATATAAGGTTATCAGACACAGGTCTTTTTCAATATATCATTTCAGTTACATCACACTGTAAACCTTTGCTATAAATTCTGTGTGTTACGATCTTATATTCCACAACCATCAAAAGCGCTCCAAAGGCTAGGGGTGTTTCTAAGTCAACCTGTCTGACTATAACCTGGTGTTGTGTGATTTTTAACTATGAACTGAATGCAATATTCCACATATGGCCTAACCAATGTCATATACAGCTGCAAAATGACATTCTGACTCGTGGCCTCAATGTCCTGACCAAGACTGGAAGTATGACACACACCTTCTTAATACCCTATCTACATGCGTGCCCACTTTCAGGGAGCTACGAATGTGAACCCTAATATCCCGCTGTACATCAATGTGTTCAGGGTTCTGCCCTTAACTGTATACTTTTCCTTAACATTTGATCTCCTGAAGAGTAGCACCTCACACTTGGACGGATTAAACGCCATCTGCCATTTCTCCGCCCATTTCTGCAACTGATCTATATGCCACTACATCCTCTCTCAACCTTCTACAATATCCACAACTCTACTGATCTTTGCATCATCTACAAACTTACTAACCCACCCATTTACAACTTCATCCAAGTTATTTATATCTGTTACAAAAGCAGAGATCCCAGTATGATTCCCTGCGGAACACCACTAGTCACCATTCTCCAGCTAGAAAAACACCCTTCCACAATTACTCTCTGCCTTCTATGGGCAAACCAATTCTGAATCCATGTGGTCAAGTCACCATGGATCCCATTCATTATACTCTTCTGGATGAGCCTACCATGAGGGACCTTGTCAAAAGCCTTACTAAAATCCATGGAGACAATATCCACCCGCTCTACCCTCATCGATCACCTCCTCAAAAAATTCAACCAAGTTAGTATGACATGACCTGCCTTACACAAAGCCATGCTCACTGCCCTTAA
>NW_025133040.1:0-1158 GCF_004010195.1 Chiloscyllium plagiosum
GGCAGCTACATATGCTCTCATCAGCTCAGTATCGGTTTCTTCCACACAGGCAAGATTTCAACCTGGAGAATGTGGTATTGGGGTGATATTTTAAACTTGTCATCCTTGGCGATTGGAACACGGAAAGGGTGATGTTTAAGTTCCACGAATAAAACCTGAAATGCAAGCCTGACCTCAGGAACAGAGATCCTGACTTTAATTTCCTGCAATCCCATTCATTCATGTCTCTTATGCAGGGGATTCTACCATCTTCACCCAGTCCTGCCTACGAGAGATTCCAGGACCAGAAAAAACATGAGCTAACCCTTAATTCAAGAATCTCCTCTGTGTGGGGAAGCAGTCTAATCGACCCGTCCAGTCCACACGTCCATCCGAAGCGCATCACACCAGACCCCACGGTCTTCCCTATCCCATAAGCCTGCATTTTCCATTGTTGATACCTGAAACTGGCACATCTTTGGTTCGAGGGAGAAATAAAAACACAAACACAGAGAGAATGTGCAGAGTGCCCACAGACAGTTACCCGAGGCTGGGATGGCACCCGGGTTTGTGGTGCAGCCAGATAGCAATGAACGAGGGGCGAAGAATAAATGTTGTCCTGACCAGTCATACGCACACCCTGTGGGTGAATGAGAAACAATGAAAGCATATTCACAACATGGAAAACGGGATTTGTATCTGTGTGGACACAATTTGAAAGGATCGTTCACCCTGGGTAGAAAAAAGAACGCTGATACCACAGAGAAAGCAGAGCAATGTGGGAACTGCTGGAAGGGATTCAATTAACTACAGAAATGGAAACTCATTTAATCAGTAACACTGGGGAGAGACCATTCACCAGTCCCGTGTGTGGGAAGGGATCTCTAAGCTAAATAACCTCCGGAGCCTCCAGCAGGATTATATATCCCATCAGGTGTTCGATTATGCTGTCAGTGCTGCTGTTAATCCCAACCAGCTATTTGTTCCATGGCGTCAATCATAGAGTTATACAGCATGAAAACAGGCCCGTCAGTCCAACCAATCCATGCTGAGCATACTGCCAAACTAACCTTGTCCCATCTGCCTCCTCCTGTATCCGTTGACTGGTTATAATGCCGTTGTAGTTTTATTACTGTGTTGTTAATAAAAAAAAACCTGGTAATATTTTGGGGACAAAGG
>NW_025133041.1:0-1158 GCF_004010195.1 Chiloscyllium plagiosum
CTGGGGAATTGAAGGTCAGGGTGGAATGTGTTGGTGAAGTTGATGAGCTGCTCAAGCTCCTCGCGGGAGCACGAGGTGGCGCCAATGCAGGCACCAACGTAGCGTGGGGGAGTGGTGCCAGTGTAACCAAGGAAGATGGACTGTTTTACGCAGCCAACCAAGAGGCATCGCTGAGGACCCTGGGAGTACCCATGGCTGCCCCTTGTCGTCTGGAGGATTAAATACACCAAGGTCTTTATCCCCCTGGGGTGGGGGAGTCCAGAACTAGAGGAGCGTCGGTTTAAGGTGAGACGGGGTGTTAAGAGACCTGAGGAGCAACTTTTTCCCCCAGAGGGTGGTGCGTGTGTGTGGACCGAGCTGCCAGAGGAAGTGGTGGGGGCTGGTACAATGACATTTAAACGGCCGCGGGAACACGGATAGGAAGGGTTTAGGGGGAGATGGGCCAAGTGCTGGCAAACGGGGGACTGGATTAGGTTAGGGGTATCTGGGTCAGCACGGACGGGATGGGCCCAAGGGTCTGTTTCTATCTGTGACTCTGTCTCTGAAGTTAGGGTCGGGTCCACACCCCTCGGAGTTCAGAGGAACGAGAGGCCGCCTTATTGAAACAGACGAGGGGGACACGACGGGGGGAGATGGGGAGAGGTGGTTCCCCTGCTCCCCCCCCCTCTCCCCCCCCGCCTTGTGTGGGAGAGTCTAGGACCGAGAGGAGCATCATCCCAGAGTTATAGGGTCACCTGTTGAAGACAGAGATGGGGAGGGATTCCTTCACTCTCCGAGGGGAGGGAATCTGGGAGATTCCTTACCTCAGAGTGCGGCCAGGCTGGGTCACTCGAGGCTGAGGGGTTTAATCGGGAAGGGGAATCGAGGGGTTATATTCCAGGCCGAGGGGTTTAATCGGGAAGGGGGAATTGAGGGGAGGGTTAAGGCAGGAAATTTAGATTTGGGGGTGATCAGATCAGCCCCCAGTCTCTCAGCAGACCCGATGGGCTGAATGGCCTCCTGTTTTCCTCTGCCTTGCAGTTTGAGCAGAAGGTCCCGCTCCCTGATCGGCTGAAGCAGCAGAAATTGCCAGGAAAAGCCTCCCCCCATTTTGCTTTTGTTTCTGGGTATCTCTGATTCCTCCATCTCTCTCTCGCCTCGCTTTCAAACTCTCCTCGG
>NW_025133042.1:0-1158 GCF_004010195.1 Chiloscyllium plagiosum
GGAAACGATAAATTGGCAGCCGACCATTTGAAATGGATTGGTTGAAACATGTTGATTTACAAAGGGACGTATGCTCCTTTTTGTTGTTTCCTTCTGCATAAACCTCTGAGGCCGCTGCAGCGCAGTGAGTCCTGTAACCAAAAGTCAATACTGGGCATGGCATTGGCACGCTGCCCAGTGTATATACAACCAGCAAGTGGGGAGCTATAACATTGAAAAGGATCTGGATCTCCTTGTACACCAGTCACTGAAAGCAATATTGCAGGAAAGAAAGCAGGAAAGAAGATAAATGGTGTGCTGACCTTCATTTCAGGGGGATGTGAGTCCAGGAGAAATGGTGTCTTACTGCAGCTGTACAGGGCCTTGGTGAGACATCATCTGAAACATTGTGCAGTATTGTGGACAGTTCTCATCTCCATACCTAATAAAGGACAAACCTGACATTGACAGAGAGCAGTGAAGGATGACCAGACTGATACCTGGGATGGCGAACTTGTTGTGGGAGCAGAGTTTGTGGTGACTGAGCCAGTATTCCATGGGGTTTGGGAAAATGAGTGGAGAAATCAGTGAAATGTACAAAGCTCTGACAGGGTGAGACAGATTGGAAGCAGGGATGATAATTCCCCTGGCTGGTACAGGCAGGTCACTCTGCATTGAGATGAGAAAAAAGACCTGTACTCACTGACTGGGGAACCTGGGATTTCGCTCGCACCTGGAAACCAAGACACTGATTATCAATAATGATTTAGAGACAGTAAAGGGATGGTGGGAGAGCAGGAGTACGGTGTGGAAATGAAAGGCCAACCATCATTTCATTGAGTTGGGAAGCAAACTCGATGGACCAAACGTACTACTGCACCGCCTATTTTATAGCTTCCCAAGGTGACTCACATTAACGGATATGTATATCTTGTGGGGCAAGTGCATCGCGGAGATTTTTTTCATGAACTAGAATGGGGAGGCTCAAAGTGTTGTATGATCTACTCCTTTCCCAATGTTTTTGTGCAGTCTGTGGGAAAGCTCGGTAAATGTTGTCACAAGCTCTCAGATGTGAGGAAGGAGGTTTCTGCAGGGTCGACAGGACTGTGTTGCCATTCCCTTTTCCGACACTGATGCCGAGGCTGAGTGTTCTGTCCGGTTTCATCCTTTCAGACCTCG
>NW_025133043.1:0-1158 GCF_004010195.1 Chiloscyllium plagiosum
TCTGGTTGCTCACTATTGGTTCCATTATTTTCTAAACTACTTCATCAACCGTAGCTACCACCATTTTCACCTTCTGTTTTTGTCTCTCATCCTCTCTCTTTGCAAACACTTTCTGTGCCTCTCTTAACAATTCATCTAATGATGTTTCACTCCTCCCTTCTATCTTCAGTACATTTCTCTGTGTCTGGCCATGCCTTTGTCACAAAATATACTTTCAAATGACCCTGTGCCATTGGGTCCTCAGGGTTCATTCCACAGTATTTCCGCATTGAGTCTCTTAATCTTTGCAAGAAAACTGACGGAGTCTCATCTTTCTCCTCTTTTACTTTAAAGGCTTTAGTCAAATTTTGCGACTTCGGAACTGCCTCTCTTATTCCTTTGAAAATCAGGTATTTCAATTCCATCATTTCTTCCCGATGCTCCGGGTTTTGATTTTCACACTTGGTGTCTCTGAAGGGAAACTCCGTCTCTCCCTGTCCAGTATCCCCATCTCCAATGGGAAGTTCGTTGCCCCATATTTTAATGGTTGCTCCTGGTATAATTCCCCTTTCTCACCCTGTAAATAGTATATTCAAAATAGACATTAACTCAGTCCACGTATACAGACTGGGCCCCAAGAATTGATCAATTTATTCAGTCACCCCTATCGGATCCTCAACCAGGACCTTCATCTCCTTTTTAAATGTTCTGACCTCCCCACTGGTGAGGGGGGGCACTTATAAACCCAATCTCTTTGTCCCCTATTGGTACCTCCCGAAGGGGATAAGACTTTATATTCATCCACTTTTTTGTTTTGTTTTTCCCCTTAGCCTTTCGTTTAGATACTCCAGAGGCCTCCTCTACATCTACTTTATCCTCCCTTTCTTTTGTTGCGGATTGATGGGCGGGAACAACAACATCCCCGTCCACCGCCCCTTCGTCCTCCTCTTGTGGGTCATCCATTCCCTGTCCCTGTCTGTCTGTCTCTCTACCTCCCCCATTTTCACCTAATCTGATTTTATGGTACGGGGGGAGGGAGTGCAAACAGGCAAAAGGGTCCCAGGGACTGGGTGGGGCAGAGGGGGAATCCTTTGTCTTTACTACCATCATTCCCAAACTGCCCTTCCAACAGGACACATAGTCCGACTCTTCTTGACTAAAAGGTTGTTTTTATTCACA
>NW_025133044.1:0-1158 GCF_004010195.1 Chiloscyllium plagiosum
GTCAGATAGCTGTTTAAACCCTGCGACTGTACTAGTTGATCCAGTCAGATATCTAATTAAACGCTGCAACTGTACTCACTGTTCCAGTCAGATATCTGTTTAAACACTGCGACTGTACGAGATGTTCCAGTCAGATAGTTGTTTAAACCCTGCGACTGTACTAACTGTTCCAGTCAGATAGCTGTTTAAACCCTGCGACTGTACTCACTGTTCCTGTTAGATAGCTGTTTAAACTTTGCGACTGTACTAACTGTTCCTGTCAGATAGCTTTTTAAACCTTGCAACTGTACTAACTGTTCCAGTCACATATCTGTTTAAACCCTGCGACTGTACTCACTGTTCCAGTCAGATAGCTGTTTAAACCCTGTGAATGTACTCACTGTTCCAGTCACATATCTGTTTAAACCCTGCGACTGTACTCACTGTTCCTGTTAGATAGCTGTTTAAACCCTGTGAATGTACTCACTGTTCCAGTCAGATATCTGTTTAAACCCTGCGACTGTACTAACTCTTCCAGTGAGATAGCTGTTTAAACCCTGCGACTGTACTAACTGTTCCTGTCAGATAGCTGTTTAAACCTTGAGACTGTACTAGTTCTTCCAATCAGATAGCTGTTTAAACCCTGCGAATGTACGAGATGTTCCAGTCAGATATCTGTCTAAACCCTGCGACTGTACTCACTGTTCCTGTCAGATAGCTGTTTAAACCCTGCGACTGTACGAGATGTTCCAGTCAGATAGCTGTTTAAACACTGCGACTGTACTAACTGTTCCAGTCAGATAGCTTTTTAAACCTTGCGACTGTACTAACTGTTCCAGTCAGATAGCTTTTAAAACCTTGCAACTGTACTAACTGTTCCAGTCAGATAGCTTTTTAAACCTTGCAACTGTACTAGTTCTTCCAGTCAGATAGCTGTTTAAACCCTGCGAATGTACTCACTGTTCCAGTCAGATATCAGTTTAAACCCTGCAACTGTACTAACTCTTCCAGTGAGATAGCTGTTTAAACCCTGCGACTGTACTCACTGTTCCAGTCAGATAACTGTTTAAACCCAGCGACAGTACTCACTGTTCCAGTCAGATAGATGTTTATACCCTGCGACTGTAATAACTGTTCCAGTCAGAGAGCTGTTTAAACCCTGCATCTGTATTAGCTGTT
>NW_025133045.1:0-1158 GCF_004010195.1 Chiloscyllium plagiosum
CATGCCCTCCAGTCCAGGCAGCATCCTGATAAATCTCCTCTGCACCCTCTCTAAAGCTTCCACATCCTCCCTATAATGAGGTGAACAGAATTGAACACAATTCGCCAAGTGTGGTCTGATCAGGGCTTTATAGAGCTGCAGCATTACCTCCTGGCTCTTAAACTCAATCCCCCGCTAATGAAAACCAACACACCATATAGCTTTTTAACAACCCTATCAACTTGGGTGGCAACATTGAGGGATCTATGGACATGACCCCAAGATCCCTCTGCTCCCCTACACTGCCAAGAATCCTGCCTTTAACCCTGCTTTCTAAATCCAAAGTGAATGACTTCACACTTTTCCAGGTTGAACTCCATCTATCACTTCTCAGCTCAGCTCTCATCCTGTCAATGTGCTGTTGCAACCTACAACTGCCCTCCACACTATCTACCACTCCACCAACCTTTGTGTCATCAGCAAATTTACTAACCCACCCTTCCACTTCCTCATCCAAGCCATTTATAAAAATCACAAACAACAGAGATCCCAGAACCGATCCCTGTGGAACACCACTGGTCACCAAGCTCCAGGCTGAATACTTTCCATCTGCTACCACCCTGTGTCCTCTATGGGCCAGCCAATTCTGTATCCAAACAGATAGGTTTCCCTGTATCCCATGCCTCCTTACTTTCTGAATGAGCCTACCCTGGGAAACCTTATCAACACCTTGCTAAAATCCATGCACATCACATCCACTGCTCTACCTTCATCAATGTGTTGTGTCATATTCTCAAAGAATTCAATAAGGTTTGTGAGGCATGACCTGACCCTCACAAATCCATGCTGACTATCTCTAGACAAACTATTATTTTCCAAGTAATCATAAATCCTGTCTATCAGAATCCTCTCCAATAATTTGTCCACCACCAATGTAAGACTGACTGGTCTGTAATTTCTAGGATTATCCCTATTTCCTTTCTTGAACACGGGAATAACAAGTGCCACCCTCCAATCATCTGGTATTACTACAAAGATCATTGCCAAAGGCGCAGCAATCTCTTCCCTCCTTTCCTATAGTAACCTAGGGCATATCCCGTCTGGCCCAGGGGACTTATCTATCCTCATGTTTTTCAAAATTTCCTTCTTAACATTAACCTGTTTGCACATATCAGCCTG
>NW_025133046.1:0-1158 GCF_004010195.1 Chiloscyllium plagiosum
TCCCAGAGTGTAGGCCGGTGTGGGGATACATTCCCAGAGTGTAGGCCGGTGTGGGGAAACAGTCCCACAGCAGAGACCGGTGTGGGGATACAGTCCCAGAGCAGAGGCCGGTGTGGGGATACAGTCCCAGAGCAGAGGCCGGTGTGGAGAAACAGTCCCAGAGCAGAGGCCGGTGTGGGGAAACAGTCCCAGTGTGGGCCGGTGTGGGGAAACAGTCCCAGAGCAGAGGCCGGTGTGGGGAAACAGTCCCAGAGCAGAGGCCGGTGTGGAGAAACAGTCCCAGAGCAGAGGCCGGTGTGAGGATACAGTCCCAGAGTAGAGGCCGGTGTGGGGAAACAGTCCCAGAGCAGATGCCGGTGTGGGGAAACAGTCCCAGAATAGAGGCCGGTGTGCGGAAACAGTCCCAGAGCAGAGGCCGGTGTGGGGAAACAGTCCCAGAGCAGAGGCCGATGTGGAGAAACAGTCCCAGAGTGTAGGCCGGTGTGGGTAAACAGTCCCAGAGTGTAGGCCGGTGTGGGGAAACAGTCCCAGAGCAGAGGCCGGTGTGGAGAAACAGTCCCAGAGCAGAGGCCGGTGTGGGGATACAGTCCCAAAGTGTAGGCTGGTGTGGGGAAACAGTCCCAGAGTGTAGGCCGGTGTGGGGAAACAGTCCCAGAGCAGAGGCTGGTGTGTGGAAACAGTCCCAGTGCAGAGGCTCGTGTGGGGATACAGTCCCAGAGCAGAGGCCAGTGTATGGAAACAGTCCCAGAGCAAAGGACGGTGTGGGATACAGTCCCAGAGCAGAGGCCGGTGTGGGGAAACAGTCCCAGAACAGATGCCGGTGTGGGGATACAGTCCCAGAGCAGAGGCTCTTGTGGGGCAACAGTCCCAGAGTGTAGGCTGGTGTGGGGATACAGTCCCAGAGCAGAGGCTGGTGTGGGGAAACAGTCCCAGAGCAGAGGCTCGTGTGGGTAAACAGTCCCAGAGCAGAGACCGATGTGGGGAAACAGTCCTAGAGCAGAGGCCGATGTGGGGAAACAGTCCCAGAGCAGAGGCCGGTGTGGGGAAGCAGTCCCAGAGCAGAGGCTGGTGTGGGGAAACAGCCCCAGAGCAGCGCTGGTGTGGGGAAACAGTCCCAGAACAGAGGCCAGTGTGGAGAAACAGTCCCAGAACAGAGGC
>NW_025133047.1:0-1158 GCF_004010195.1 Chiloscyllium plagiosum
ACAAACACCGCGATTTATGCCGTGACCCAAACTAGGTTCAGGCAGCAGCTGAAGAATGTGCTGAAATATCCCTTCACCCATATACATCAACCAATCAAATTCACTCATTAATCACACCATCCGGGATTTTCTCATTTCACTTCAGTGTTTCAGCGATGGAGCAGCCTGTCGCTATGGTAACAGACTGAGGGTAGCGCTGTTTTGTCCAACCATATCCTACAGGAGGTTACAGGGAAACACTTCAATGTTTGTCACAACTCAGGGGCCAGTGAGAAAAGGCACCATCCCACTGATTGTATCCATCACTTCAATTTATAAACAATAAATATGTTCATTAAAAAGTGTCGAGCAGCAGAATGAATGATGTTGCTATATTTCTTTGTGTTGAAGAATCTGAGCTGGAGAGAGACAGACTTTGCCCCAAGTCCTGGTCCACAGAGAAGGGGAAGGGCCAGGGCCCTGAGACCAGGAATCGGTCCTTGCTTTCACTTATGGATCCCCCCACACTAACGTGACATCCCCATGTCTTCGAATCCACACTTTCTCTTCATTTCTCGCTCTCTTTCTCAATTGCGCTCTCGCATGCACACACACACACACCTCCCGGTTTCTCCATCCGCCTCTACTCTTCTGTAAGTAGAGAGAATAGACGAGAGAGAGAGAGACAAGGGTCGCGAAAGAGAGAAAGAGAATGGGCGAGAGTGAGAGATGGGAGGAGAGAGACACAGAGACGAGAAAGGGGGGAGTGAGAGAGATGGGGCAAGAGAGTGTGAGAGAAAGAAGTGGCGAGACAGGGAGTCGGTAAGATAGAGAGAAGGAAAGAGGAGCAAGAGAGATTGATTGGGGACGAGAGGGAGAGATTGGGTGCGAGAGAGGGTGGGGGCGAGAGAGACAGAAAGTGAGTGAGAGGGACAGAAGGGGCAAGAGAGAGAGAGAGAAGCCGGGTTCCAGAGAGGGAGAGCGGATGAGAGATAGAGAGAGGGGGCGATGGATAGGGGCGAAAGTGAGATGGTGAGTGAGACAGCAAGTGAGTAAGAAAGAAAGATGCAAGAGAAAGAGAGGGACGAAAGGGACAGAGAGGGCGCGAGAGAGGGAAAAAAGAGTGGGCAGAGAGAGATTGAAGGAGAACGAGAGGGAGAGGGAGAGAGCGAGAGAGAG
>NW_025133048.1:0-1158 GCF_004010195.1 Chiloscyllium plagiosum
AATCTAACTAGATATATATGTGAAATCATATCAGCATTTTCAGCTCGATATCCATCCTTATTCATGTATAGATACTAAGTCAGTATAGCCACGTATCAGAAATGTCGTAACCTTGCTTGGAGAATATCTAAAACATAAATGCTATTTCAGACAACATAATATATCTATGGGGCATGCTATTGAATTAACATTATTGCTCTGCCAAATTTCACTACATGAAATATGTTTTATTTTCAGTGGGGCATTTCAATATTTAAAATTAGCACTAAACATATGCAAACAAGTGCAAAGTTTTTCCCATTTACCATACACTGAGTAAATGTTAATGTCATTGATAACTCTTTTTGGGGTCAGTACATGAAGGAGGCACAACATGATTGACTTTGTTATAGTCTCTGTTCCCAGTGCGGTTCGATATTCCATATCGTTCTGTTCCCCATAAGCAGTTAACTTCTGTAATCAGAGATATTCCTACTTACACAAGACTGCTGGGGTAAGTTATACCTCTATAGTTCATAACCAACACTCAATGCAATTTTACTTTGAGAGACGCTCCCATTAACATTTGAGGACTTGAGTTAGTTGTTCCCCTTTCACTAGGAACCACACACTGTAAAATCCAAATTGAAAGATGCTCAGTATATGACTTTGCCACTGGAATCGCGTGTCTGCTTCAGGCTATTGAGCAACATGTGAAATAGATCTGTGGTGAAAGTTATTCTGAGGGCAACTTCCAATTCGAGACACTGAAATTCTCACGTTAGTGCTCCACACTTACTGCAATGTTATATTTACGGATGCCATAGAAAAGCAAGATTGCTGGTTCCGAAGATCATATTTGAGCAATTACTCACACTAATTACAATTCTACAGTGACTCAACATCCCAAAAATATGAGGCCACGGCAACTAGAGGGCCCAGTCTGAAGTTCATGATTTCGGTTCAGTGCAATTCCATTATCAGTAATGCCTTCGCTGAGAGCGAGTCCTGGACATTTGTTTCAACAGTGCACAACATTCCAGAAAATTACTGGATAATTCAGAATGCCTGTTGAGCTGCAGCTAAATTTCTTTTGATCAGTTGAGTTATTACACCACAGAGTTAGCTTGGAAATGTTAACTGCAAAAGTTGATATCAAGCATTAGGAACTGATATTGC
>NW_025133049.1:0-1158 GCF_004010195.1 Chiloscyllium plagiosum
GGGTGGGGGTGTGTGGGAATGTGGGTAAGGAAGGGGGTTAGAGGGAGATGCGGCCAAGCGCTGGGAAACGGCGGAGGGGAAGAGGAGGGAGGGTGGAATTGGATTGGGTGAGGGTATACAGCCTCTCCTTGTAGCTCAAACCCTCACCCTCTCCCCCAACTCCCTGCGCTGACCGAACGAAGACAGCTGTGCCTGAACAACCCCCGCCCGCAAACCTCAAAGGATTACGTACCCCAACCCCTAAGTCTCTCTGTTCTCCGATGCGGGCCTGCTTTGAAACATGGCGCGCCATTGGGGTGATAGTCCGACGGGATCACGCCGAAGGGCGAGATTTCAGACCGCAGCCCCTCCGTTAGGTACCGAGCCGAGCCTCGCAGCCAATTGCGTTCGCAACGACCCAACGAAAACGCTCCGACCCTGCCCTCGGCGCGGGAAACCGCGCCCCTTTGCCACCTCGACTTCATCTGCCAAACGCGCTGAGCGTCCCCTGACATACTCATCGACTCTGGTGTTTCAAACGCTGGAGAATACCCACTCCCTGCTCACTCCCGACAATGGATCAGGAGTGCAGGGGGAGTTGGGGCGTCACGTTGAGGTTGTGTAGGACGTTGGTGAAGTCCCTTACGGAAAACGGCGCCCGGTTGTGTTCGAGGAAGGCTGTCATTAAACATCAGAGGGGATGCAGAAGAGGTTTATCAGGGCGTCGGAGGATCTGAGTTACAGGGAGAGGTTGAGATATTTTTCACCGCACTGTCCAGAGGACTTGCGCTCCATAATCCAGGCCCACACTCCCTCCCTCCCTCCCTCCCTCCCGGTGCCCAGTACTGAAGGAGGGCCGCACTGTCGAACGGTGATGGATATACTCTAGGCCTTGAGCTCCATAATCCAGGCCCACACTCCCTCCCTCCCTCCCTCCCGGTGCCCAGTACTGAGGGAGTGCCGCACTGTCGGAGGGAGATGGATATACTCTAGGCCTTGAGCTCAATAATCCAGGCCCACACTCCCTCCCTCCCGGTGCCCAGTACTGAGGGAGGGCCGCACTGTCGGAGGGAGATGGATATACTCTAGGCCTTGAGCTCAATAATCCAGGCCCACACTCCCTCCCTCCCTCCCTCCCTCCCGGTGGCCAGTACTGAGGGAGTGCCGCACTGTCGGAGG
>NW_025133050.1:0-1158 GCF_004010195.1 Chiloscyllium plagiosum
GTCACTGTCACTGAGAGTGTCTCACTGTCACTGAGATAGTGTCTCTGTCACTGAGATAGTGTCACTGTCACTAAGATAGTGTCACTGTCACTAAGATAGTGTCACTGTCACTGAGGTAGTGTCACTGTCACTGAGATAGTGTCACTGTCCATGATGTAGTGTCACTGTAACTGAGATAGTGCCTCTGTCACTGAGTGTCACTGTCACTGTCACTGAGATAGTGTCATTGTCGCAGGGATAGTGTCTCTGTCTCTGAGATAGTGTTACTGTCACTGAGATAGCGTCACTGTCACTGAGACAGTGTCACTGTCACTGAGATAGTCTCACTGTCACTGAGATAGTATCTCTGTCACTGAGATAGCGTCACTGTAACTGAGATAGTGTCACTGTCACTGAGATAGATTCACTGTCACTAAGATAGTGTCACTGTAACTGAGATAGTGTCTCTGTCTCTGTGATAGCATCACTGTCACTGAGACAGTGTCATTGTCACTGAGATAGTGTTACTGTCACTGAGATAGTGCCACTGTCACTGAGATAGCGTCACTGTCACTGAGATAACGTCACTGTCACTGAGATAATGTCACTGTCACTAAGATAGTGTCACGTCACTGAGGTAGTGTCACTGTCACTGAGATAGTGTCACTGTCACTGAGAGTGTCTCACTGTCACTGAGATAGTGTCTCTGTCACTGAGATAGTGTCACTGTCACTGAGAGTGTCTCACTGTCACTGAGATAGTGTCTCTGTCACTGAGATAGTGTCACTGTCACTGAGTAAGTGTCACTGTAACTGAGATAGTGCCTCTGTCACTGAGTGTCGCTGTCACTGAGATAGTGTCACTGTCGCTGAGATAGTGTCACTGTCACTGAGATAGTTCTACTGTCACTGATATAGTGTCTCTGTCACTGAGATAGTGTCTCTGTCACTGAGATAGTGTCACTGTCTCTGAGATAGTGTCACTGTCACTGAGATAGTGTCTCTGTCCCTGAGATAGTGTCACTGTCACTGAGGTAGTGTCACTGTCCCTGAGATAGTGTCACTGTCACTGAGATAGTGTCTCTGTCACTGAGATAGTGTCGCTGTCACTGAGGTAGTGTCACTGTAACTGAGATAGTGCCTCTGACACTGAGTGTCTCTGTCACTGTCACTGAGATAG
>NW_025133051.1:0-1158 GCF_004010195.1 Chiloscyllium plagiosum
GTCAGGACACCACTATGGGAGGAGTCTGCTGTATCATGCCATGACACCGTTATGGGAGGAGACTGCTGTGCCATGTCAGGACACCACTATGGGAGGAGTCTGCTGTACCATGCCATGACACCGTTATGGGAGGAGACGGCAGTGCCATGCCAGGACACCTCGATGGGAGGAGAATGCTATAGAATGCGAGGAGACCACTATGGGAGGGAGAATGCAGTACCATGCCAGGACAGCTCTATAGGAGGAGACTGCTGGAACATGCCAGGACACTGCTATGGGAGGAGACTGCTGTACCATGACAGGACACAGTTATGGGAGGAGACTGCTGTGCCATGTCAGGACACCACTATGGGAGGAGTCTGCTGTACCATGCCATGACACCGTTATGGGAGGAGACGGCAGTGCCATGCCAGGACACCTCGATGGGAGGAGAATGCTATAGAATGCGAGGAGACCACTATGGGAGGGAGAATGCAGTACCATGCCAGGACAGCTCTATAGGAGGAGACTGCTGGAACATGCCAGGACACCATTATGGGAGGAGACTGCTGTACCATGCCAGGACAAAGTTATGGGGGGAGACTGCTGTACAATGCCACGACACCATTATGGGAGGAGACTGCTCCACCATGCCAGGACACCACAATGGGGAAAGACTGCTCTACCATGCCAGGACACCGCTATGGGAGCAGACACCTGTACCATGCCAGGAGATCGGTATGGGAGGAGACTGCTGTACCATATCAGGACACAGTTATGGAACGGGACTGCTGTACCATGCCAGGAGATCGCTATGGGAGGAGACTGC
Organism: Chiloscyllium plagiosum; assembly: GCF_004010195.1. Lineage (NCBI taxonomy): Eukaryota > Metazoa > Chordata > Chondrichthyes > Orectolobiformes > Hemiscylliidae > Chiloscyllium > Chiloscyllium plagiosum. Next base: position 809 of record NW_025133051.1, read on the forward strand.
TGTACCATGCCAGGACACCGCTATGGGAGGAGACTGCTGTATCATGCCAGGACACAGTTATGGGAGGAGACTGCTGTGCCATGCCAGGACACCGCTATGGGAGGAGACTGCTGTACCATGCCAGGAGACCACTATGGGTGGAGACTGCTGTACCATGCCAGGACACCATAATGGGAGGAGACTGCTGCACCATGCCAGGAGACCACTATGGGAGGGAGACTGCTGTACCATTCTAGGGCACCGTAATGGGAGGAGACCGCTGTACCATGCCAGGACACCACTATGTGAGGAGAATGCTGTGCCATGCCAGGACACGGTTATGGGAGGAGACTGCTGTACCATGACAGGAC
>NW_025133052.1:0-1158 GCF_004010195.1 Chiloscyllium plagiosum
GCTTCAGGAGCTAAGGGGGGAAAATGTTCCGAATATTGTGTGATCTTCAGTGATCATCCCCATTTCGATTGTTATGATGGGGAAGGACATTGCTGATGCAGCTGAAGATGATTGTGTCGAGGAAGCTACCCTGAGGATCTCCTGTCGGGATGTCCCGGGACTGAAAGGATTGATGTCCCCCAACCATGAACATCTTCCTCTGACCCCCCAGTGGAGAGATTGTGGCTGATTCCTATTAAATTTAATTTAGTCAACGATTCTTTATACCATCTTGAGTCAACTGCGGCCTTGATATCAGGGTCTGTGACTCTAACATGAGCTGCTGTGTTCACCTCTTTAGAACATACAAATAGTTTATAGTATATGGTTGGGGACTGTAACCTTCTCACAGAGGATAGTGAATGTCAGGAATTATCTGGTCGAGATAGTTCGGGGAGCTAGATCACTGAAAGTATTTACAGAAGAGATCGGTGGGTTTTTCACCTGACATAGAATTGAGGGATGTGAAGTATTGGGAAATAAAGCAGAATTGATAACAACAGTGGATCATCGATAATCTTATACAATGGCACGGCAGGCCTGACATTCCGAATTAACATCCGATTCTGTTCCTTATGTTCTCATATTCTGTAATTAAAAAGTTAATAGTGGTAATTTTACCGAACATTCCGTTTTTAGACGTTACAGTTAGAGAGAGCAAAGCATTTTATGAGTCATCTCTGGGTGAGGAATGATGACTGTATTCACAGTGAATATGGGTCTGCACCATAACCAACAAATGAAGCACAAGTTGCAGAGAGGAGACGTTCTATAAATAGACCAGAGGCGTCTTTTGAGCCCAGCCTTGGTTTTGAATTAACATTTATCAACCCACGCCAAACTGTGTGTGACAATTATAAGGGACAGAAGGAGATCCTGTATTACTGTTAACCAGGTATTTCCAGCAAGTGGCCTCCATCCAATCCTGTGCAGGAGCTGTGAGGGGCTGAATGGAATATAGGAACATCGTATTGAGGAGTAGGAGTGGGCCATTCGGCACTTTGTCTTTGCTCTGCCACGCACTAAGATCGTATCTGATCTGATTGTGGTCACAGCAGTACTTCTTCAGTACGTGTACTATTGTCTTACATTCAATTGTCTATCAACTATTTAACAGGC